>NC_056748.1:1089834231-1089991731 GCF_019279795.1 Protopterus annectens
TGACAAGATATAATAGACACATATGCAATATACAAAAGAAGGAAGTATAAAATGAAAAATATACAATAAAAATGCATAGAGTACAAAACCTATGTGCACAGGGTTCAAAGAATAATGGTTGACATGTTGACTAAACAAAAAGCAAAACAATACAGAAATTATGTCTAATTAAGAGTTGTAAGGTTGAAATAGATAGGGTAAGAAAAGAATATTAGTAGTGAGGTTGGAAATAAAGACAGAGAAACAAAAAACAGAGTGCAGCATAAGGAAATGACAAGGACTAAGAGAGGAAGCATGGAGTTAATTACAAAGGAGGAAAAATGCAGGTAAAATTAAAGGACACTGATGTTTCATAAAGTGAGAGAGCTAATACATCATCTGTTGCATTTTCTAAAGAAAAGGAATAGAAGTTAAGGACATATTAAGGGAGCATGAGTTAGGCAGGGTAGTAGCAAGAACAGGAAGGGACGGACACATGTCCTGTGATGACGTCTTTACCCTAGACCCGAGGACAGTCTTGTTTTCTTGGCCATTCTGCATGTCCAGCCCAGCAATCACTCTGAGCCTACCATCCACCGAGGTTTAACAAGTAACTCACCTGCAGCACCAATGTCCCTCTCCCCAGACTAGGCATGCCTATTCACTTTTCTGTTGGGTCAGTATCCTGGGTCAGTAATTGATCCCAGCTCATTTGGACTATAGTGCGTGATTTATCCCTTCCAATCACCAAAGAAGTCATTCCATTTAATTTATAAGCTTAAAAAGGTACATTTTCTTGCTCTGCTGCAATGTTTCCCTTATGTCATTAAACATGCTAAGCATAGTGTTTTCATAAATTACAGTACAACTGAAGATCCCAGTCTCTAGATAATGGCAATATAAGCAGGGCAGGAATTTATTCAAGAATCTAAAAAAAAATTCTCACTATAAGACATTTTATAAAACAGAAGCAACTACACTTTTTATAGTTGCCTAGTATAAGTGTACTAAGAATGTGTTTCAGAAATGGTTAGAGCAGGAATAAACAAAGACCCTGTAGTTATGTTATGAACGTTCTCAAGTTCTGGTCCTGTATAGCTCAGATATGGCAGTGAATGTTGCGGCAATGCAAGCTGTTTAACAATTAAAGCACAAGTGTTGTGGAGTTAAAAGTTCTTTTTTAAAGGATTTATTTACTATGTCATTGTTACAGTAGTCAAAGTAAATTAAATGTTGCTAAAAGTGAAACAGAAATTCAGACAATACTTTTGTGTTGACAGTCAAATTAGTCTATTGTCCGTTTTCATTACCAGAAACACTAGCAAAACAAACACAGAGTAAGATCTGAATAAACTAGTCACCACATGGTGTTATTATTTTATGATACAAGGCATTACAAGACTAGTGATGAAACAGATATCTGAACAAGTAGCAGTTTAATTCAATCCAGCATGGAATGTGAGATTTTTTTGTAGTGGTAATGCAATTATAACCCTCAATTTGTTCGGTCTTCCAGGCAACAAAGGCGGCACACACAATACCTAAAACACATTTAGCACTGCATACCATCTCACACTCTGCCACTGTCCCACAAAGTGACTTACAGCTTCCCAGACATGGTGTTTTCTTAGTATTAGACTGTCCTTCATGTACCACTGTACTCCACAGATATGGTAATGAAGTGCACCCAAGTCATTAAATGTTAAGAGCCATTGAAAAATCTCTGGAAATGTTATTTAAAGACAACTATGGACAAGGGGTGTGCCTTAATGTTTGATGGTGAGTGATTATATTCACTTTCTATCCTCTTTTTATCGGCGATAGGTCTAGTCCACAAAAATAATGACGTTACTGTGTAACAGTCACTGATGTGTTAGGCGTAGTAACTAGTATGTGATAAACCAAGTAAACTAAGCATTCCTATTTTTTCCTGTTTTCTTTATAGAACTCATTAACTCACACAGCACTTTGTTTAGCTGCGAGTAGCATTTGTTTACAAACTTGTAAAACCTGTAAAACAGAGTCATCTCCTTTACCTACTTGCTGTATGACAGGTTTTGTACCCTGGCCCCTTCTAAAAAAAGTTATGATAAAATTAAATAAAGAAGACTAAAGATGTAGATATGAAATGTACATACAAGAAGAATTAAAATGTTCTAGTATGTTCCCATTTTAGAAATCTCATAATGAAAGACAGTTAAGACAACAAGACAGAGCTGTAAAGACGTGAATGGCTTTACTCTGAACCATTGGCACTGGATTGTATTGCACACATTATAATTCCTACTGTTTCCATTTACATCTTGTGAATTTCTGTTTTCTTTATGCTTAGGGGAGTTACTGAAACACCGTTTTACATAGACCAGTGGGATATCAAAGCCGAAGAGGCTCTGTGACACAGAGCAGGGCTTACTGGATACAGAAGCAATTGAGTCCATAAATAACGCCCAGCTCCTCTGCAGCGTAAGCAGAAGCACAATCCTTCACTGCAAATTACTGCTGCGTAACAGCAAAGGTGCTCTCATATGCCAGTCACATCTCAGCAGCCATTCATCCCGTGACTACACTCAGACCCCCTAATAACAATGCAAGTCACATCACTGGCTCTGCTGTTACTGTCACAGTTAACTGAATCATGCCTGTGTTCTGATGCAGATAACAAGGACAGCATGGCAGGAAGATGTTGGGGATACAAATGCTTTCATGAATCCAGAATTTTCCAGTATGCAGCTCATTGTACAAATCTTCAGTGTATTTTGGTCTGTTCTTTCTTTACTCTTCCAGCATCTTGTGTGTGTGTGTGTGTGTGTGTGTGTCTATATATATATATATATATATATATATATATATATATATATACATATATATATATATATATATATATATATACACACACACACACACACACACACACACACACACACACACACACACACACACACACACACACACATATACAGCAGTTGGAAGGTCCATAAGCTGCAATGATTAATTGTGTTACTTAAAAGTATAGTTTCTTTTCATATGATCAGTAAATTTAATGAATGTGTATCTTATCAGAAACAAAACAGAGTTATTTGCATGCTACCTATGAAAATACTTTCATGTGAGAAATGACTGAAATACGACTTTTGAAAGCTCACTGAAATTACAGTGATTCAATATGATGTCCAACGACTTGAAAAGCAATCATAAACCATTGTTTTTGCTGTTTATGCTCAAACCATAAGCCAGCCGGTGGTGTGAACCTTGGCTCCAGATGATTGTCATTGTTAAAGTTTCACCCTGACCCCAGGAGTAAAAATGGGAAAAAGGAGCTGTGAATGAACGGATTTAATTATTATAGCAAAGGATGATGGAATACTTCATATCCAGTGGGCTTGTAAGGCTAATAACAGCACGGATTTCTGAGCTGGATATGGAGAAAATGCATCATTTAGGTAAGTATATTCGCACCTTTAAAGTGACTGCTGCGTGCAGCACTTACACTGAGACCAGGATTTTTGGAATCTGGCCCCCTGGTCTAAGCCTGTTTTATAGATAGGCCTTACACTGAATTAAGTCACTTATACTGAGCACAACTCTTTTGGAATCTGTTCTTTAAACTGTAAACCTGGATTGTTTTTGCCTTCATTATACAAACTAAAAATATATACTGGTATTGCTTGTTGCCTTCCTGCTAGCAGTCAGTTCCGGTTATCCCATATCTTTTACGCAGAATTGTACTTTGTTTTATTTTTCATAAATTTCCACCTCCACATTTTCTGTGTGCCTGCTGGCACTAGTGTCATTTCAGGTTTGGTCATGGGCCACATGCAACTATACTCTTTTCCCTCCAGGGCACTTTAAGGCATCTGTCATGCCTCCTTCCATTTGTTAACTTTCTAAGGCAGATACAATTGTAGAAGTGAAGTTAACTGACAAATCGTATCTGCTCTGCTGTTTTCATAGGCAGATGTATTTAAAACTTAGATATGCACAGTAAGAGAACAAGGTACAATTTTAAGTTAGTTCATGTGATGTGTGCTGGCTTTGCACTCCCTATAAAATCTTCAGTTTAGCAAATAAATAATGATGTATGGAATGGAAGGTCAGAATAAACTAATAAGCACAAATAAATCAGAAAACGTGATCACACAAAGGATATGTAACAACTGTGGAATGCTACCGGTATTCAGGAATGTTCCTTGCATTTATTTTTAATTGTTTGATACACTTTACAGTTCCTCATGTAGCAATTTCAGTTTTCCATCAGTACAGTAATGTCTGCTCACCTCTGGGTTATTTACACTTAAAGTATAAGGGCAAAACTTCATGGGAATGTACGACCAAAATTCTAAGGATTCTCATGGGTCAGTACCCTAGTAAGTACATATAAACCTATGACCTTTTTCATATGCCAAGCTATAATTATTTTTAATTTTATATTACACTGTTGTGGTTGGGTCATAGCTGAAAAAGGTCTGACAGTCTTTTCACATACCCAGTTAACAAACTGAAATAAATAAATAACTACATAAACCTATGAATGATAGCATAGTTTTAGGTAAGAAAGAACTTGACTGGTAATTCTGACTGTATTAGTGAAGTTAAGAAGGGGGTCAACTGTAACTCCAAGGTATTTTTGTTCATTTACATTAAGTTTAAGATGTGCAATGACAAAGGACCTTCTTGCAGCAGTGGATATGGTGATCAAACAACGGTTCTTTGCATATAGTACCCAGGCACCTGACTACTAGATCAGTTTTCTTAGGTGTGTGTCACTGTGTTAGTTATAAGGAACTTCTTGCTTGCCAAAGCAAATTGTTATACATTTCTTGGCATTTAATTGTACTTTTAGTCCAGGCTTTTGGCACCAGCTATTGGTTTGGGAAATACCCTCTTGGAGAACCTTGGTGTCCTCTTGGGAGTTTATGACAGCACCAAGTTTAAAGTCTTCCAAACTTGGCTATCCATAAACCCCTAACAGCAGCTTTTACCTCAGAGAAGAAAATGCCAAAGAAGAGTGGTCTGAGGACTGAACTATGGGATACTCCAATAGTGAGAGGTCTTTTGAAGGAGGTGGAGCCACCCACCTTAATTTCCTGGGCTCTCTTTGTGAGCTAATTTGGCACCAACAAATTACACCAGAATTAACATTTAACTGGGATAGTTTCTCTATAATACCTGAGTGTGGTACAATGTCATATGCATTTGCAAGGTCTGGATATGTGGTGTGCACTGATTTTCTCACAAAGAAATCAGTTAAGTAGGCAGGATCTGCCTTTGACAAATCCCAATTGGTGTAGATTGAAATTATGTAAGTTATCTTAGTTTCATATGTGTTTACTAGGCTAATGACCACAAGGGCCTTTTTAAGCCTAGCCATGCATCCCAAATCTCTGACAAGGTCTGATGCCCTTGATAAGTGTAAGCATGGACCTGGGAGATGAACCATTTACAAGTTACCTGTGTCCATTAGAGACATATGTGCCAAACTGAGGATGAATTTCTGGTTTCCCATCCAATTGTACAAGTTCCACTTGAATTGGATTAGGGAGAAACTCTGCTTCATATGGATGGAGAGCCTGTTCTATAAACTGAGTAGTCTCTGGGATACATACCTATCTCTTCAGCAGGTCATATTGATATCACATTAGAGAAGAAAATGCCAAAGAAGAGTGGTCTGAGGACTGAACTATGGGACACTCCAGTAGTGAGAGGCCTTTTGAAGGAGGTGGAGCTACCCACCTGAATTTCCTGGGCTCTCTTTGTGAGTTAATTTGCCACCCAACAAATTACACCAGAATTAACATTTGGCTGGGATAGTTTATCTATAATACCTGAGTGTGGCACAATATCGAACACATTTGCAAGGTCTGGATATGTGGCGTGCACTGATTTTCTCACATCAATTGCTTCAGTGACCTTCTTGAAGAAGTCAGTTTGGTTAAGTAGGCAGGATCTGCCTTTGACAAATCCTAATTGGCTTGGATTGAAATTATGTAAGTAATCTTAGGTTCATAGGTGTTTCCTAGGCTAATGACCACAAGGGCCTTTTTAATCTTAGCCATGCATCCCAAATCTCTGACAAGTTCTGATACCCTTGATAAGTGTAAGCATGGGCCTGGGAGATGAACCATTTACAAGTTACCTGTATCCATTAGAGACATAGGTGCCAAACTGGAGATGAATTTCTGGTTTCCCATCCAATTATCCAAGTTGCACTTGAATTGGGTTAGGGAGGAACTCTGCTTCATATGGATGGGGAGCCTGTTCTATAATCGGGGTAGTCTCTGGGATACATACCTATCTCTCCAGCAGGTCCTACTTATATCACAGTCAAGGTTTAATTCTTTAGAATGGTTAGTTTTGGTGCTGTTTGTTTTGTAAATATGCTGGAGGTCCACCAGAGTGGGGTCTGATGATGCCCTATATGCCAGGCATAGATCTCCCCTCAAAAGCCTGTAGGAGACAGAATACAGGGATAGGGCCTTGAGGTGGTCTGCATAGGACATTTTACTTATGCCCTGTATTCTTTTAGCGAGGAACCTCTATGGACATTCCAATTGTTGGATACGCCTGGTTAGGTACATACCAAAGGGGGCATTGTACTCAATGATAGGTCTGATGAATCCCAAATACAGTGGAACAATGACTTCCTTGGACTTAGATGCTATACCTTTGTTTAAGTTGCACAACATAGAATGATTTCCTCACCACTGTAGACTCATGATGGTCAAAGGCTAGATTACTATCTATGTATGTCCCTAAGTCCCTACCTACTGTGTCAACTCTAAGGAGTGTGTTGTCAATATGATAGTTAGCAGGGAAGGATGACTTCCCAAAGGATACTATTATGCATTTCTTGGCATTTAGTTTCAGTCCATGGCTCTGGCACCAGTTGTTTGTCTGTGTCATCCCCGCCTGGAGAACATTTGTGTCAGTGTGTGATTCAATGACAGCTCCTAATTTGCAATCATCTGCAAATTTAGCTAGCCTGAGACCACTGACATTGGCCTTGACTTCTGAGAAGTAAATGCTAAAAAGGAGTGGTCCAAGGATTGATCCCTGAGGGATGCCACTTGTGACTAGCCTCTTTGTAGAGGTGGACTTCGCAATTCTAACATCCTGGGTCCTGTCTGTGAGCCAGTTGGCTATCCACTGGGTGACATACGGGTTTGTACCTAACCTCTTGAGTTTGTCAGCAATGCCCAAGTGGGATATTGTGTCAAATGTCTTGGCCAGGTCAAGGTAGGCTGTGTGAGTGCTTTTGCCCTCATTCATTGCTTTGATGACCTTCTCAGAGATGTCCACCATGATAAGTAGGCATGATCTGCCCTTGACGAAACCAAACTGAGTTGGGTCTAGTATCTGGAGGTTTACTATATCTCCACTGATCATCTCCATGATAATTCTTTCCACGGCTTTACATATAAGACTAGTTAGACTTATGGGTCTGTAGTTTTCAGGGTCTGTAGATGGCCCACCATTGTGCAGAGGGATGACTGTTGCCTTTCTCCATTCATGAGGCACAAAGCCAGTTTGGATGCTACAGTTAAATAGTAATTCCAGATGCCTTGATAGGTCATGTTTCATGCTGTTTAGAAGGCATCCTGGGATATTGTTTGTGGCCATTGATGCAGTGTTCTTGGTCTTAGAGAGAGCATTAAGGACCTGTTCCCTAGTGATAGTATGGGGAGTAACATTTGATGATATTTCCTAGGGGAAGGTTGAGGGGGAGAGAGAGGTAAAGTTGGAGGTGACTTTATCAGCCAGGAGGTTTGCTATATCTTCTGGCTCAGTATAGGTGGTTCCATTTACAATTAGCTCTGCACAGAATTGTGTATTGCCTTTGAGGGTACGGACATAGCTAAAGAATGCTTTGTGGTTGTCCTTGGCCTGGGAGGCCAAACTTACCTCAAATTTGGCTTTGGTAGACTTTATTTATCCTCTGAGTTGTTTGTTTAGATTGATGAGTGCTTTTATTGTGCTGGGTGCTGCACCTCCTAATTTTTGCCATGATTTTCTTCCTCCTGTTATATAGCCTATTGCTTTCGTGATTCCACCAGGGAGGCTTGTTTTTTGAGTTAGTTCTGTACTTCTTCCTGGTGGGTACAGCTGTCTCTATGCAGTACTAACATTTTATTTTATTTATTTATTTACATTTGTTTACCGGGAAATTCCGACTGGATGCAGGTCCTTTTTCAGCGGATGCTGTGGCAGAAATGCTTGTACAGGGTTTCTCTGAACAGTTCTGCATAGGAAGCAATGTCCTCAGGGTTTATGGGGGCTTGCAATTTTGCCAGGTTAGCACTTAATAGCAGAAGGTTAGCCTTAGAATAGTTCCTGAATATTCCAGAAGACTATTTTGTCTTTCTGGCCTTACCAGGGAAGGCAATGCAGAAGGGGGTGTGCAGCAGTCTCCCATATTAGCAAGGATCAGATCCAGTATGTCTGCACCCCTGGCTGGTGTACTGACTATCTGGTCCAAGGAGTTTGTGTTTACAAAATCCAGGAATCTCTGTGCATGTACATTTGGTGTTGTGTAGGATTCCCAGTTAATAGTGGGGTAATTAAAGTTATCATAAAAGGGTTCTCATCCAGGAAAAAAGAGGTCATTGTTCCCCTCTACTCGTCACTCATTAGACCCATTATAGAGTACAACGCCTCTTTTGGAATGTACCTCACAAGACATCTGCAGCAGCTGGAAAGGCCACAGAAGTACCTCACAAAGAAGATTACTGGCCTCAAACAAATGCCCTACACTGGCTGCCTCAAAAAACTCCAGTTTTACTCCATAGCATATCGCCTACTCTGAGGTGATCTCTGCCTAACATATAAAGCTATGTCAAACCCAGAGCTGTTGGACATGCTACACCTAAAGAAATCCCAATCCCTCTGAGCTACATGCTCTATGGACCTAAACCTTGTCACCACAATAAACAGGACATGCTGGAGGGATAGATTCCTGTCCCAGAGACTTCCTATACTCTGGAACAAGCTGCCATCTATCTCGAGCAAAGTTCTTCATTAGCATTCCTCAAGAAAAATCTTGATGAGTGGATGGGAAATAGGAAATACACCCCAGGGATCACTTCTGTCTCTCTGCTGGACAGTGGCACAGGAAAATAACTTTCTCGGGTGGCATAAGCTATGGAACCTTGCTGACTAGATTTATGTAGGCCCTTGGGCCGATAGCCTAGTACCTACCTATGAACCTATGAATATGGTATTGGGTTGGATGGTTAGTGTTTCTAATAAGTTTTAATACATGGTATAAGTTTCCTGGGTCATAGAGGGGGACCTATAGCTTGCAAGGAAGTGGTATTGGATTTTACCTATATTGATTTGAACATAGAGCAGCTCAAGTGCATTGTTCTGTTTGACCAGCCTTGAGGTATATTTATTTTTTATGTAAATCAAGGCACCTTCACCTTTAGTCCCTGCCTGTGTAGTAGCTGGTCTAAATGTGTGGAAGGCATTATAACCTTGCACTGTTGGTGTGCTGTCCGTGACCATAAACCATGTCTTTGAGAACATACAGACATCAGCATTCTCTAGGGTAAAGAGAGCTTCTAGGGACTGGAGTTTTTTGTTTAGACTCCTAGCATTGAGCAGTAATACCTTTAGAGTTTCTTGGTTTTGATTTACTATGTCGGAAGTACTTTCAGTTTGGCATTGCCTAAAAAAGGCACTATGGGGAAGACAATGTTTAGATAATATTCAAAAGCCTAGAGGGGAGAGGTGCAGACCACCCCTGGCAAAGCAGCATGGTCTGTTGACCATCTCCTTCCATGCCTACAAATATTGCACCCCCTTAGAATGACACCAGAAACTAAGCCAATTATTAAAGTCAATCATCTTTTGTTCGTATTGTGGCATCATCCTCGGGGAAGGTAAAATGCTGCTCAATGCTAGGCTCATACCAGCCTCAGACACATATTCCAAGAGCTCCACGATGTCTCTCTTCATATAATCTAGGGTGGTACATCTCAGGTCATTTACTCCCACATGGACTATGACTGTGTCATATTGGTAATTGTGGTCCAATGACCTGAATGCATGCAAAATGTGGCAGATCCTAACCCCTGATCAGCAACTGACCATAACCTTCTCCTTACTCAGCCTGGTGAGAGGGACATCAGTGTGTCTCATGATAGAGTCTCCAAGGACTAGAATGTTGGATTGTGTGGTGGCTTGCCTTGTGGGATTAGAGATAGAGGCTCCATGAGATGTAGCTCTTTGTGTTGATGTGGGTGTTGTTTTGAAAGAGTGCATTTGGGGCTGCTGAGGGTATTTGTTATGTGTACTTCATCTAGGAGGTCTTTGTGGTTTAGGAAGGTTAAGTGTAAGTGCTTCAGCAAATGTGGGTCGTTATGTCTGCTTTGAACTGTGTATGATGGGTGCAGCATGTGTACTACTGACAACCTTATTGACATTAGGAGTATTTTTATGTAAGAGCTTTGCCTCCAGTGACATTGTGTAAATACATCTCTCACATACCATATCAGTTTGCTTGAGAATTAACTGGCTGTCAGTAAACATGAGGCAATTTCTATATTGCTTCTGTTTATTTTAGTAAAACAGAAATTAAATCTTTGAGTATTGTATTTAGAAATTATAACAGAATACAAAAACAATGATAGAAATTACTTAAAGAAATACTGGGAGTAAGCAAAATATTGAGTGTATTTATTTTATTTATTTTTATTTTATTTTACATTTGTTAACCGGGATAGTCTGACTGGATGCAGGTCCATTTACAGCGGAGGCCCAGGGAGAAAAGCTCCATGAATGAGAAGGCTAAACTTCAGTAAGATAATACCAGAGCTAGACAAACAATCATCTCAGCAAATTAGCATATAATGGTAAGACAATAGTTCAAGGTAATAGGAGTAACAATAGTAGTACATTTCAGGTAAAACAATTCCTATTCTCAAGCTATGCACATGGGTACTTTCATTATAATAGAGGGAAAATGAGTCGAGTGGTAAATAGACAATGGCCATGTAACACGTGTGCATATCCGTGTATTCATTAGGTGAGATTTTAGTAAGTGTTAAAACTGTGTGATAGTGGGTGAAAAAGTCATAGAGGGGGGAGGTTATTCCAGGCTTTGGCTATGGTGTGAGAGAATAAAGCATGATTTAGAATGAGTTTTAGAAAAATGCCATATTTGTTAAACATTAATTCTATGGAAGTTGAGTTGTTTAGGGTGTGTGACAGCATTTCAATCAGAATCACTGACAAAATTGCTACAAAGTGTATAGCTTGCTTACAATTAATCCATTTTTTGTCATTGCTGTATATACATTGAATGTTCAAAGTGATAAATGTTATAGAAAGCAAATTATGACATAGTTTTTGAATGTGAAATAGAAATAGCTCATCTGACCCATCGTGAAGTGCAATGCCCCATTTGGGATGTACCTCACAGGACACTTCCAACACCTGGGGAGACCACAGAAGTACCTCACCAAGAGGATTACTGGTCTCAAACATATGTCCTATGCAGCCCGACTGAAAAGGCTCTGGCTGTACTCAGTGACATGTCGCTTACTCGAAGGCGATCTCTGCCTGACTTACAGAGTCATGTTCAACTCAGAATTGGTGGACATGCTCCACCTAAAGAAATCCAGGTCACTGAGAGCCACGTGCTCTAGTGAGCTAAACCTCACCACAATAATAAATAGTACATGCTGGAGGGATAGATTCCTGTCACAGAGACTCCCCATGCTTTGGAACAAAATGCCTAACTACATTAGGCAGAGCCCTCACTGACACTCATCAAGAGGGGCCTTGACGAGTGGATGGGTAGCAGAAAATACACCCCTGGGATCACTTCATTGGCTCTGCTTGACAGAGGCTCAGTTAATTAAACAATGGGGTGGCGAAAGCCGATACACTCTGGCTAGGTTTATAAATGCCCTCGGGCAGATAGCCTAGTACCTACCTATGAACCTATGAAAAATGAAAAGTTCTAGAAGGCCATTAAAAAGGGGGAAGGAGAAGTTCTAGAATGAAAAAGGAAGTTGCACGAGGGGAAAGTAAACATGAAAGAAACAGAACAAAAAAATTAAAAAAAAATAAGTTAAAGTATTATTATATTAACCTCTGAGTAGAACTGAGAAAGAAGTTAAAAGATTCTAAGAAAAGGAAAAGATTTAGTAATTGCTGAGAGGCAAGAATTTATATAGCATTTTATGTTAAAATACTTGGGAAATGTTCAATGTACAAAACAATGGATGAAAGAACATATAAAATGTAATGTGATTGAAACAAGGAAATATGTTTTTAGCATGTCCACAAGTTGTGGTACATGCTAGAAAAGTATATGTGGGTGAAGGAGTTAGAAGAAGTAAACATGGAAAGCCTAACTTGTGTATATTATAGTAGATGCAATGAAATTATGCAGGACAAGAAAGATAAACTGTGAATGGCAATTATTTATCCCATTTTGGAAGCAAAACCAAAAGAGTTATTAATAAAGTATAAACTGTAGCTGAAATTGAAAGAAAGATAAGGGCTGGATTCAATAAAGTCTACATGATTTGGCCACACCACGCTCATGTCGCAGTGTGATGTGCACATGATAGTGCTGATTTGTATTCAGTAAATGGAGCTACACAAAGTGTAGAGCCACACAAACCAGGTAAACATTGTGGCATTCCAAGGAATGCACGAGCAACTTAATTATATGTTAATCAACCAGTCAAAGATGGCAGAGCTATTCAGCAAGCTATAAAGGAATCGTGTACATTCCATCTAGCCATCTGCCCTGAACCCTTTGGAATACAGCCATAGAAACTACACAGGAAGGACAGAATGTTAGGGGCTGCTGCTCTTCTGCGTGTGCATGTGCAACAGGCTCAACTCTATGCAGCTGCTGCTGATAGACCTCAGGCAAGGAGAAGAAGGCTATTTAGACCCCATTTAACTTTTCATGGTTTGCATGAAGTGGAAATAGTAGAGCACTATAGGGTAGATAGAGACACACTCCAGGAATTCTGCAACCTCTGTCATCCTCACCTGAGACCAAGGACAAACCAAGGGGAACCAATACCACTGGAGACCAAGGTATGTGTAACACTTAGCATTTTATCTACAGGAACCTTTTAGAGACCCACGAGGACATTCTGGGGGTATCCCAGGCATTAGCATCCATGATTTTACACCAATTCCTGAATGGTATGCTACAGCATGGCAGTGTATATATATATATATATATATATATATATATATATATATATATATATATATATATATATATATTTCTGCCATACCTTTGAGGACAGAGCTTAGAACTATGAAGTCTTGGGTGCAACAGACTGCACCCACATTGAAATCAAATCATGGCCAGGGAAACTGGGAAGGGTCTACATCAACAAAAAGGGGTTCCACTCCCTTAACTGTCAGGTCATATCTAATGTTAGGGGAATCATACTGAATGTTTGTGCTGACAACCCTGGCAGTTACCACAACTCCCATATCTGGCACATCTCACAGCTCTACCAGAGGTTTTTCAGGGGTGATGGCCCACATGACACTTAATGGGAGATGCAAGGGATGCACTCAAACCATGGCTGATGACACCCATTAGAAATGCACACACCCATGAAAGAATGCTATAATGAGGCACATCATAGAACATGTTTTTGGGCTGCTGAAGTCACTGTTTCAGTGCCTAGATACATTAGGGGAGGCTCTGCAGTATGATCCCAGTACTTGTGCTGTAATTATTACAGTCTGTGATGTATTACACAATATCATCCTTTTGAAACAGCTACAGCAGGAACACAAAGGGGTAGGAGCAAACATTCCACCACCACTGCCAGAGTGACTATACCCACATGCAGGTAAGAAGTCAGAGGAGGAACTCCCAGCTGCTGTGGGTGTAGGCATGTAGAATATGCCCTCACTTTCACCAAGAGGCAATGGATAGCGCACATGCTGGCCACCTAAGGGGTACACCTTTCATTCTATGCACACACTTAGGATAAAATTGATGCTAAGCAATGCGCACATCCTTTAATTACCCATGTAATGGCTGTGTACTGCTAGCAACAGAGTCAGATCTGAATGATAACAGTTGTAACTCAGGACTGTCAATGTAAGTGTGGAACCTATAATAGAAAAATAAATGTGTAAGAACATGAATGAATGACACATACTTGCTTAACTCATTCTTGTAAATGCACCTAAGTAGAATGTGTTGTCCAGCAATGCCATCAAGATCTGACATGACTGACATATGTAATACATACTTATGCAGTTTACCAAATACCCTGCCCCATGCAACTGAAATACCATTTATAGAAAAGAGTCCAAAATCTATTTATCCCTACATTCTCACAAGTGGAACAATAAGCATGAGTGAAAATAGTCTCTTCCCCTTCCAGTTCACGGTTGCCTTTCAGTGTTAATTCAGCCCTATGAGCACTTTAAAGATGCAAATGAGGTGTGAACTCATTAGAATTGCTGAATAGCAAACTTCTGACTTCATGTAATAGATGTCAACATACTGTAGCCTCTACACCATTGTTAGGTGCTAATGATTTGCAACTGTGAATTATTACTCTGACTGAAACAAAACATAGTAATTCACAGACACCCTTCACTGAAGTGGGTATGTCAGTGAGGATACACTTAGAAAGTGTAACTGTAGTGAGATTTTAAACTAAACCGAACACCCACACACCCACTGCAGTGAGCTTTTAAACAACACCAAACACACTGCATATATATTTATTTGGCATACTACAGTTTCCTGCCTTTACTGAAAAAATGTTGTTCACTGTCATGTATTTGTATCACTCCCTGAATGAAAAACGAGAGGATATGCCCTAGAGGTTGTCTGTCTGATAATGAAGTTTAATAATGGATATGAAATGTGAATTGCTTGTATGCATATTTAATTGTTATCGCAAAGCTGTGTCTGTGGCAAAGAGAGAGAGAATCTGTTGCAACTGTGTTGTGTAAGCACAATAATGTCATGGTTCAAAACTAGTGTTATTTATTTTTTTCTCCTTTATTTCCCTTATCTCTTTATTTTGTTTTTTTTTGTTGTATTTAGTTTTTTGCCTTTACCATATTTGAGGCACATGGAACAGCACAAATACAGTTCTGTGCCTAAGGAAAAAGTGAAAAATGTAACTTCAGTCACCATATAAAGGCAAACATGCTTAGCAACATTGTACAGAAGTCAACACCTTGGATGGCAATGACTGAGGAAATTCCACCTGTTAGCAGACTGTCTTTGTGGCACGAGGTGTAATATGGTAAACTTAAAAAGAGAGAACAGAGGTAAAGTAGTGTTTGAATGCCACAGTAAATATTTTAGTGGGGGGGGGGGTCATAGTAAAGAATTTACACAACTAATATGTTTTTGCTAAAACATAGTTCACTACTTAAGGAAAAAAAGTGAACACTTTAATTTGGTTTTCCTTTCTCTGCGCAAACAGACTCAGCAGTGATGCACAGCTGTCAGCACTCTGGACAGTACTGAGTGTGGAAAATACACCTACTGCCTAGCCTTCCCTCTGTCACCAGGTGTACATGCAGTGAGTTCCCGGTCAAAACACAGGTAAACAATGGTTCAAATCTAGCAGGCTCTACTCTAATTTTTAGTATGGGTGTCACACTATCATTGCATCTTAGTAAGGGTGTCACACTGTCATTGCTCCCAAAATTGTGATTATAAAAGTAATACTACATACCACTGTCTATGTATAGTACGTTGACTGACAGAAAGGTATCATTACTCTTGCATACACATACTTTTGTACATATTATAACTCATTAATGACTGAGCTATGAACCCCAGTTGATTTTGTGTGCAACTGTTTAGCATGACAATGATTATTATGTAAAAAAAGTGCATTTGCATCTCTCTGATGGACACAGTAGTTTACTAATAATCATCTAGACACCTCCAATAATCCAAATAGAACTGTAAAACAGAAAGTATTGTGAGGTATGTATCATAACTCCAAACTGTATCACTAAAGTCATGCAAGTCTATCCATTTCAAATATATTGTCAGACATTAGTCCCGCATCACAACTGAGAATGCATGAGCCAGGACCTTTTAATGTCACATACATACAGGCCAAATTGAAGTATAGCACTAGCCACTCTTTAAGCTGTATATCTTTAATGACTATAGTTGACAAACACTTCTCCTGTGGCAATGAGGAATAATCATCTGTGTGGAAATCTATGCATTACCTTTTACATAGATTTGAATCCCACATTGTACAAATTAGTTTTAACAATGTGTAGGTCCCAACAAATATGTGCCAAGTAATCCCATTGATCCCTCCAAAGTCAAGGCTTAAGAGCCAAGCCATTGAGCATTTCAGTGTTGACCACTGGACAAAGTGTGACCGGGTATAGCATCACACATGCCAAAGATCACTGCCAAGTTTCATATCATTATTGCTGTTTCATAAATTCCCTTCGTCCTTCTTTGGCAATGTCTGTCTTTGCTTATGATCATGCAAATAAAACTGTTTGTGTGTATCTGTACACTGGTTGTAAAATACGAGATAAAAATGTGCCAGGTAACTATTACTTGTGCTGTTGGAGGACCCCTGCAGACATGGCAGGCGAAGGGAATGAGGGTGTCAAATGCAGGGCACAAAGATAGTGTGTGGAGGAGTCCAAAATATTTTTTGCACTCCTCAAGAAGTACTACAGCCAGAGGCTGCTGCAGGGGGAGTATACTGGGTCTCAGTACAAGGCTGAGGCTTGGAACAGCCTAGTCAAGGCTGTATCTAATGCAACTGCCATACCACACACTGGGGAGCAGTGTAGGCACCACTACAGTGAACTTAAGAGGCGCAAGCAGACACAACTCAACCAGTGGTTGGATGAGTTTAGAACTAACACCCTCCAGTTGTGTAAGTGTACAGATCGAACAACTTGAACTGATATGGAATGGTATATACATAGCCAAGACTGGCATGCATGTTTTCATGTCTCTTCTCTTGTTCTCTATTTTACAGCTGCAGAGGAAATTACGGCAAACAGGGTGATATTTTCTGAGAGATTGGCATGCAGCACAACTGACCATGACTGTATTAATTATTATGATTCCATAAATCAGTAGCAAGTTAAGCATGCATAACTTAACTGTAACTGCAAGCAAGCATGCTTTCTCTTGTAACTGTTGGTAGTTGTATTAGGCAAGTGTGGTACTGTATTCAGATTATGTGGGTTCAATTCCCACAACTAACTTGTTAATTAACATTCAACAAACATTATTTTTTTCAGTGGAAATGTAGCAATATTGGCTTTAATGCCAAGTTGTTAACTTAATCTGTAGTATATTTGAAAGTGTCTATGGAATATGTGCATATGCCAAAGATTACTTGTAACAATTCACAATCATATTTGGGAATGTGAAAGCTCTATTGCTAGGATAATAATAAATGGCTCTTTATTGTAATAAAGAATAAATATGACATATCATGGTTCTAATCATCTCTTTTCTTTTTTGTCTCACCCTAGCTCTTATCTCTCTTTTTTAATTTTTTTTTGGGGGGGATTACCTTGAATCACACCTTTCTGATCTCATACATTTCTGCCAATAAAACAAATGCATTTCAGCACAGGGAAGGGTCCAGCTGCTGCCACACAGACTGCCAGCCCTCCACTGACTGCTGCAGCAACACCCAGCACTTCTGAGACTCAGTCTGGCAGTACTGAGTCCACAATCCCTGCCCTGCCAGGCCCATCCTCATCAGGTAACAGTGTCCTGGCTGGTGGTGCATGGTGGAGGTGGTGATTATGTCACACGTCAGGAACTGCCAGGGATGGTGAGAGATCTAATAAAGGTTGGCCTTGGTGCCCGCATCATGAAGTTGCTCCTAAAAATTGAAAAAAATACTCCCATGTCCAGCAGTATCACAGGCAGCTGTTAAAGGGAACAGTGATGACAGTTCTAAGGGTGAGGACTAGATTCTTACTGTTGCCACACTTGATGGACATGTGTCACTAATGTTCCCTAGCTATATGGAGTTCCCCAACATTTTTGTGTCCATCACCATCTCTGTGCCTGTCTTGAATGTCCTGTTTGTTTGCACCTGCCTCCTCACCTACCATACCTACATGGGCCTCACATTCCTAAGTCCCTTCCCTAACATTCCTCTCTTTTTGAAACCCAAAAAAAAAAAAAAAAAAGAAATGGGCACCTGTCCCACAAATAAAATTATCCCCATACATAGCTATCCACTTCACATATGTGTCTTCTCATCACATTTGATTTGGTCCATTTGGCTATATAACATCATTGCATTGTTGTCATCCATCTGAATAGTGGTGACAGACATTCATCACATGTTGCCTACAAGTGCACATTACTGTGGTGAAGAAAAGGATATCTAAGGTTCTTTTCTAATTCCCTCCTGCAAATGCCTGCACTATGTTCCCTCTGTTCTTTCCACTGCTTGCCTCCCCATTCCATCACTTTCCTATTAACCCCATTTTCGCATGTTTAATCTGGTCAAACACAGACTCATACACAACACACATGGCCAGAAATGGTTTATAAAAAAGCCTTCACTTTTTGTCCTCTGCATTTATGCACACCAATGATGAGCGGCTTTAAATGGCTGTTCACATCCTATAGCAAAACTGGGTGAGTTTTTGACATCGGCTGCACTAGTCAAGTTATCTCCACGCAATATTGCTTAAACTCACTGCAATAGAAGAACACAGAGCTAAACCAGAGCAAGGGCAGTGCTTTGAAACAGTTACTCTGACAGTTCTTAGAATGCTGGATGTAACAGAGTGTAATTTCCTATGTGGAGTGTTGACATAACTGACTGAAGATCTTTTTCCCTTAGTATCAAGGATTCGATTCCAGATGCATCTCACATCATTTCTTAGCATGATATTATATATCTATGATATGTTCAGTCACTCACATCTTAACATTTGCCACAGTTATGCATTTTCATGGAGATATATTGCATAGTGGCAAAAAGAGTATTTAAAGTGATAACCATTCCCACAAGAATGAGATATGTATCCAACCTTGTTCTGCTTGTCATAAGCCTGTTGTCCCTCTCCTAACCCTTCTTTTCCCCTATATCAGTCATTTCACATTACAGAGCACGGCAGGCTAATAATGAGAACACACCAAAACATGTCCATGAATGTTCCATTAAACAACCATGTGCATCTCCATCTGTCCTTGTATTCACCCCTTCACTCAAAGTCCTCTTTATCATTGTGTATATATTAGGTTGATGGATGTACAAATCATCTCATGGTTTCAGAATACTGTCAAGACTCTGCTGATGGACAATAGCAACAGGTTACCTTGATTCAATAGGTTACCAGTGCTCCTGCAGTGTGCAAGGCTTCAAAATCTGCTGTAGGATTCCCTTTGTGTCATGTTCAGGTGATGATCAGATGCATAAACGTAGGTTTGCATCATGTCAAGACTTATAACCCAGCAGTTGGGGATGCTGTTAAGGACTGTTTTCAGAGGTCTCTTTCCTGTGTATCTGTTGTACATC
Source organism: Protopterus annectens (assembly GCF_019279795.1). Classification (NCBI taxonomy): domain Eukaryota; kingdom Metazoa; phylum Chordata; order Ceratodontiformes; family Protopteridae; genus Protopterus; species Protopterus annectens. The sequence continues at coordinate 1,089,853,719 of NC_056748.1, forward strand.
CATCTGTCTACCCTTTCTCCTACATAAGTATGATACATCTGCCTATCAAGAAAACTGTAAGATGGACAACAATTAATATAACTGTCAAGAATCACTTCCCACATGATATCATTACATTTCTAATGTCTAACACTTTCTTCAAACAGATGCATATGGACGTATTAATTATTGTCTCTCTGTATCTCCTCTGTTCTTATCTCATACAAGTCATGCTACAGAGCAGGATATATTCTGATTGAAAAGACATGTCATACCAACACACCATTAATATGCTCATGAATGTGCCAGAACAGTACCTCATATGTCCTCTACAGCCTATATTGTAACATCCTTAGTAGAATGATGGCCCTACACAAATAGTTAGCATATCTGCTGAGTCATACAAATAATTTCAAAAGATGTACCACTCCTTGTCATTTGTAGCCAGCTGTACACATGATTAACTTGTGATTTGCAGTGAGACCTGCTAAACAGCTGCTCATTGTACGCATGTGTTGAGGTAGACATTACTGATACAATTTGGGGAAGACACATACTTTAGTGTAGTCATTGATAGTCACATTTGGAATCTTGATCTCATGTACTTAGAATGATATCTTGACACCATTTGTAAGAAAAGACAACCACCTGGATTTGGAGCCTGACTCACTTGTGCTCTAACCAGGAGCTCACTGCTGTTATACCCTGTGCCGCAGAGAAAGCTAGGTAGTAGTTGTATGTTCCACACTGAGTACTGTCCAGAGTGCTGATGGCTATGCATCACTGGTGAGCCTGTTTGCGCAAAGGCATACTACATTAAATTTTTCGCTGTTTTCCTTAAGCATCGAACCGCGTTTGCTCAGCGCATAATATTGCACAAATGGGAAAGACAATGTCATACTGATTACGTGGGCACATACACTTGTGCTCATCAACATATTGTGATGCTGTTATATACACAAGCATATGGCATTTTGTGATTCACTTGCAAGATTGATGAATTCATTGTATGCACTATTGCGTTGCTATTCACAAGGATTATACAGGTGTATCCCAGAAGCATCGTGTGACTGTTGGCATTTGTGTCGTCAACTGTTCCACATGAACCACATCTACCTCAGTTGTCATGTGTCCATATATGGAGTCAGTGCCCTCACCCACACATTTACACTGATAAACATACAGGCATATGATGTGCAACTGATGTAATGACGTGAAATAGGTAGAGGTTTACCTCTATGTTAACAGTTCCAGTGTTTCTCGTGATGAACAGCTTGAAGTCCAATTGTAGCATAGGTACAGCTATAGTGTGACTGTAATGCATCATGGACATACCACTACATTACATCAGCATTACCACTTGATAGTTTGCATGGACACGTATGGGTGTATGTTAGGATTTCATGGTGATGTAACATGTTCACTAGCAGTGTTAGGGGAGCAGTGATCTGGTGACATGTGTTGAGATTTCACATGCATTTACAGAGTGTGCTTCATGTATTGTTTCTTACGTATGCAATATTACAGTGACAGCTTCCTCGATCACTGACACTTGTCTTTGCACTTCTGTATTTCTCAATACATGGGTTTAGTTGATGCACTGCCATCAGTCTCACATAGTACTGGGCCATTCATTAGAATGGATCACTTTTTAATTCAAACATCAATCACATTGCTATTACATGTGGCAGATGTATGCAGTACCAAGTCATGCATAGGGAATCTACTCAGAATTTTCTCAATAAATAAGAACCAAAAAACGCCATCAACAGTTTCTAAACCACATAATTTAAAGAGGAGTGATCTTAAGAGCTCAGAGTAACCCATCTTTCTAAAAATCGCTGTCTTTCCTTGCAATGTTTTTGTTTTATGAAATTTAAATCACTTACTGAAAAATGTAGAAATTATTCTGCCTTGACAAAGTTTAACCCATCTGTTTGACTTCTCAAAATTTTGCTGGCCTGCCTGGAAACAAAATTAAATGATCAGAAAAAAAATCATGATAAATATACATTTGTATGACATGGCCTGTGAGTTTGAGGTCATATACAGTTTCCTTTTATTCACAGAGGGACTGAGTGTTACATATGAATCAGTAACTTGGAAACTCAATCAACATTTTGTGCCAAAAAGAAATGTAATACATGTGAGAGCAATGAATGCACTGAAGTGTTTGTAAGATGGTTATATGAATTGGCAGACCATTATCACTTAAGTAGCAGTAAGGATAAGAAAATAAGTACTAGAACGGTGATAAGGCTGGCTCACGCAGATGTGTCTGAAAACTTACAACTTGAAGTTAATCTAAGTTTAGAAAAATCCACAAAAAGCCGAGCAGTACCTAGAACTGGAACAGAAATCCAAACAAAGAATAAACAACTGACCAGAAAGCCAAAGATCGCAGCAAATTAATCCAACAATGATTGAACCACTCCAGTTTGCAGTTGTTGTAGAACCAAAACAATCCTTTACTGGTAAAACCACTGCAAATTCACGGTTAAGCACATTTTGTCTAAACATAGACTTCTTCAAAACCATGGAAACTCCTCTAAACAGTGAATTTAAAGTACCAGAGATGTAAAACCACACCCCCAGGAACTGTCAGGCAACATGCACACCGAACAAAGCACAGGAAAGCTCTTAAAGGTGTACACACACCAAAAAACATTTCCACATTAAACCAGGTAAAAATGGCTAAAAACAAATCTAGAATGTCAAAATACTGGATTATTTTAAAAGAGTATTCCCCAGCACACCTGTCCTGCCCTGCCATAGTCTGCTAGCATTGCCCAGTACCTGCTAAGAATTGTGCTCCCATCTTCCAAGGTGCTTTCCACTTCATCGCCCTGAAGCAACACCTCTGAAAACAAACCAGCTGGAACCTTTTCAACTACTGACAGCCAAAATAAAAATGCTATATATTTAAAAACAAACGTGCAGCTGCCCAAGACCTAAATGTCCTGCTAAGTGTTGTGTTGCCATCTTCCAAGGTGCTTTCCACTTCATCACCCGGAATCACCACCTCTGAAAACAAGCCAACTGGAACCTTTTCAACTAGTGACAGCAAAAATCAAAAAGCTATATATTTAAAAACAAATGTGTGGAGCTGCCCAAGGCCTAAAAGTGTATGTGAATTATCTACTGTCTTACTTCCACTGTTTTTGCTTAATAAGTCTGCTTAGTGTAGTGCCCCATTGCGTGTTGCTAGCAGCCTGCAGTCGTCTCTATTCCCCTTTATCTCCTACTCCTCTCTTCAGCTATTATATCCCAGTAGCAATTACTAGTTTTACCACTAGGTGGCAGTGTAAACCATGCTATTCTTACCCATATCCCCCAATAGCACCAGCTAATGTTAGACTTTTTTCTTCAGTAGTTCTCACAATACTTGGCTTATAGTTCTAAATTAAGTATTTCTCCCAATATTTGGCTCATAGTTCTAAATTAAAGGCCATAGCTGCATCCCAGTACAACCTTCCTGAACTGGCTTGCATACTCGCTACCTGTTTCCAATTTCACTGATTGTTCATGGTAGGCAACCTCTTCTCCTCAGCTGTCTCTCTCTCTCTCTCTTCTCTCCTGACTCACCCCCCCTTCTCTGTAACATTCTATCTTTCTTACTTGTATCTCTTGCCCCTTCTCACCTCTGTTTCATTCACTTCAGCACTAGCTCCCCTGTCCCTCCTCCTCCTACTGTTTCCATTTACTCTCCCCATAGCCTCCCTGTCCCTCCCCCTTAACTGCCTTATCTCCTGCCCTCAAGTCTATTTAGATACTCCATTACCTGTGGTGCCATATTTTAAAAGGGTATTCCACAGCACATCTGTCCTGCCCTGCCGTAGGCTACTAGTGTCGCCCATTGGTAAGTGCTTCTCAATAACGTGCTTATTATTTTAAAAGTTATATATGAACTGCTGCTTGAGAAATTGGTTATCTGCTACCCATATTTAGCTTAGTTCTACTTAAACAGAACTGCTTGGCTTCTAGTATGCGATCACCTAGCTCATTTTCTGTTTACTGCTATCCTTGTGTTGATAATGTGCAGCTAAAACACATTATTCTCTTTGTTACTCACTTTATTATGCTGATATACCTCCTGGGCTCACATTAAGAATACATGTAGTCAACTGGAATTTGTGCAACTTAACTCGCATGCTACTAGGGATACTTGCGAATTAGACCTCCGCTAGCTATTTCCTGGGCTTTTTTAACTGTTTAAATGAAAATGTCGCCACAAATAGGATAAGCTATTTTTCTAGCGTTTTTATAATGTGTAGCCTAAGTTTCTTGGTTACAAAGGCAGATGAGTACCAGATACTTAGTCGCAGTGCCCAAACTGCATATTACTTTGAGTCTCTGATGCATTAGTTACTGTAACTGCGTTTTGAACTATTACTGTGTCTTTGTCATTATAATCCCTTCTGCTGCCTCTACTTTTGCTTAAGTTGTTCTGTAAAATGTGACTTTTTCATAATCCTCACTGCTGACATTATTTCTGCTTAACTTGTTCTGAAAACTTGATGTTTCACTGCTGCATACATTTAAACTGAAATTGCTTGCTGTTTTAATTGTGCAACCTGCTTATTGCTGTGCATTTTATGTGCCCTAACTGCTTAAACCTAGCTATCTAAGCTGTTTCCTTTTTCATTTTACCAACCTGCTTCCTATCTCCTGCTGTTTTCTCCCTTCCTTACTGGTCTCTCTCTACCTGCACACCTCCACACTTATCCTGACCCTATCCTCTGGCCTCTCCCTCTAGAACCTTTGAAATTCCTAGTTAATTCTTCTGTTATATCTCCTGTCTTCCCTCTCACTAACAAGAATACAAAACTAGACTTATATTTTTCTCCTTTACAGCTTGCTAAGTTTTGCGCTCCCATCTTCCAAGGTTCTTTCCACTTCATCACCCTGAATCACAACCTCTGAAAACAAGCCAGTTGGAACCTTTTCAACTACTGACAGCAAAAATAAAAAAAACTATATATTTAAAAACAAATGTGCGTCTGGCCAAGACCTAAAAGTGTATGTGAATTATCTACTGGCTTACTTCCACTATTTTTGCTTAATAAGTCTGCTTAGTGTAGTGCCCCATCGCATGTTGCTAGCAGCCTGCAGTGGTCTCCATTCCTCTATATTTCCTACTACTCTCCTCAGCTATTATATCCCAGTAGCAATTATTATTTTTACCACTAGGTGGCAGTGTAAACCTTCCTCTTCTTACCCATATCCCCCAATAGCACCAGCTCGTGTTAGACTTTTTTCTTCAGTAGTTCTCACAATACTTGGCCTATGGCTCTAAATGAAGTATTTCTCGCAATATTTGGCTCATAGTTCTAAATTAAAGCCCATAGCTGCATCCCAGTACATCCTTACCTGAACTGGCTTGCATACTCACTACCTGTTTCCAATTTCACTGACTGTTCATGGTAGGCAACCTCTTCTCCTTGGCTCTAGCTACTCTGCCGTTTGGGCTCACTCTGCTCCCCTACCCTGCCCCCAATTTCCACTCACCCCCAGCACCTCTACATTTATACCCTACAAAGCCACACCCACTCCATACCTATCCAATACACTCTTTCCTTCACCAACACATAATAAGCCATTAAAAATCACCCCTACCTATCACTACCCACTTCCTCATCTCTCCCACAATACTTAACCCAACTTACTCCTCTATCTACTCAATATCATACTCATCCTCAAAGTATTTCAAATTTCACTATGTTTTCAAAACCTGCTACCTTCTCAACTCAAATACTACTTCTTCTAACTTTACCCTATATCTACTCCTTCACCCAGCCCCTCATCTCTAACCATTCACCATCCTTCAGTGCTGCCAATTCACTTACTACACTAACCACATACTCATCAATCCTAATATCCCCTTACTTATATTCCACCAATAATTATCTTTTTCCCCTACAAAATTATTTCTCCCTATAAGCATTCTGTCCGCTTACTAACCAGCCATACCCTCACAAATCTACTGACACTCATATCTGATACAAAACAGTCCAAGTACCTCCCCGGCCTAATTCAATATGTAATTACCATCCTTCTGTCTGGTGATATACACCACAACCCAGCCCCCCATGCCCCCTGCTCAACATTCAAACCCACCCTATTCACCTCTCTAAATGCTCAAAGCATAGATAACAAAATCCCCAACCTCCATGTCTGGCTTCTCCACAATCTACCAGATATCCTGTCTATTTCTGAAACTTGGTTAAAACCTCATATAAAAGACTCAGAAATAACACCATCCAACTACTCTATCATCTTAAAAGATAGAACTCACTAAAAGGTGGAGAAGTAGCTCTCTTATACTCATCCTCTTTATCAGTTACTCCTTACACTCAACCTATTCCCCATTTCAATAACATTGAATTAATTCTGGCTCTACTTCAAGTTAATAAACACAAACACATATGTATAGCCTCCCTATACATTCCCCTTGAAGACAATATCTCATTACTCGAAGATATCATCTCCTGGCTTTCCACCAAAATTAGCAATGAAACTATAATTCTGGGTGACATGAACATTAATTAGTCATCCATTCAGTCCCCCACAAACTCCCTAAATATTAAGCTCTATAATTTCTCTCAGCTCATCAACTCCACAACTAGACCCTCCAAAGATTTCTCCTGTGGTAGTATCCTAGACTGGGTCCTAGTTTCTCACCCTCATTATTTCTCTGACTGTGGAACACTTGCTGACTCCCTCAGCGATCACCTCCCCACTTTTGCTCATCACCTTCCTTCCCCCATACAACAATCTCAAAACTATATCACTACTCGCTCCCTAAAAAACTTCAATCCCAATACCTTTTTGAACTCTCTAAAATTAATAAACTGAAGCCGACGGGTGGAGCCTGAATAGCCAATTGTTAGCAGCATTATTCTGAGCTCCTTAAACTACACCAAATTACAGGAAATCAAATTATCTAATTCTTCTGGAAACAAGACAAAACTGTTTCTAAACTACTAATCTAAAGATATACCAAATTTGAGGATTTTACCTAAACATTTTCCTGTCAAAATATTTTGGAGAAAAAAACATCATTGTGGAAATGGGCAACATTAAGAACTCTGAATCTCTACTGAAGAAAGATATACAACAGATGTCTTCCACTCTTCAGGATCTCTCATTAAAGATGGACAAATTTACAGATAAACTTGAAAGTCTTAGAGAGAATTGTCAAAATCAAACTGACATCTTAAAAGAGATTCTTCAACAACAACAATCCAAATTAATAGATGTTGAAACATCACTTACTGATACTGATGGAAGGCTCAAGGAAGAAGAGAATCAGGTTGAATTTCTTACCCAACAAAATAATTGGTTAATCAACAAGCTTGATGACCTAGAAAACAGAGAAAGAAGAACTAATATAAGGATTTTTGGTCTTCCTGAAAAGGCCAAGGGTGAGAACATTATTTTATTCTTAAATACTTGGCTTCCAGTATTACTTGATTTAAAGGAAGGCTTATCTAATGCTATTGAGGGAGGGAAACCTATTCCATCATCAGCTTCTGCTTCTTCCAAGTCCATAATTGTCAAATTTCTTTCATATCTGGACAAAGATCTTATTCTCAAGTCAGCATGCAGGAAAAGTCCACTAACTTATAAGCAGCATCGGATAAGATTTGACAATGACTATTCATCAAGAGTCCTTGAGCAAATGAAGAAAGCCTGGCCATTAGTAAGATTGTTTAAACAAAATAAAATAAAAACCCATCTCATATATCCAGCAAAAATCAGAATTTTTTTCTCAAATGACTTAAACTTTCAACACTATAGAAGAAACCATCTCATTTATCAAAAACAACAATATAATTACCATTCCTGAAGATATGGACTGGTCAAGTTCTTCCACATTAAAAAGATCTGAAAAAAAATAACTGGTCGGAACTTGGGAAAAAGAAAGAGAAAACTGAGCTTAAAAACCATATTACTTCTAAATCTCTCAAAACATCCACTAATTTTGAGTTTTAAACTTCTGAACAAAGAGAAAAAAGTATGTATTCTTATATGTCTTTTTTACCTTTTAATATATTACGTCTTTAATCACAACCTGCTTTATACATAAAGGATTTAATAATTTCTAGGTATTTAAATCTCTAAGTATACATAATTAGAGGGCTATGTCTGTTAGGGTTGAACTTTGAGCCATACTCAGGTGTTTATTAATTTCATTAATTAATAGCCTTTAAGTTAATTACTTTAATCTAGCACTATTGTAATGATTTGTCCCTTTATTTACATGATATAATAAGAAAACTATAATTTTGTTTTTTTTTTTGTAGTATTGCTTTAAAGTTAACTGATTTTTATTCTCTGGGATTTTCTTTTTTAAGTTTTATGCTCATCGCTAATATGGGACACAGAATTCACAGAGATAAAATGCCTTAATTTTGAATTGTAACGGTTTACATGTTCAAATCATCCTTTCACTCTTTTTTCATAGCTCAAGCACATGTATGTACTCAGCCTTCTTTTATGTAGCTTTTAACAAACATGATCCCTCTATGTGCTTACAAAACAAATTCCATTTCTTTCTATTTTTGCAAAGCAAAGCTAACTACTGTCTCATTTCATTCCTCACAGATATGTATTTTTTACTGTTTAATATACACTATTTCCTGAATTCTTTTTTGTACCTTGCCTATATACATAGCGTGCGTATTAGAATTAACTTAATTTCAATATTAAAGATAAAAATAAGAGTTGATATAGTCACCTTTTACAGCATTTCTTTTTAATGTCAGAGACATCATGAAACGATAGTACTCAACTCCATAGTTACGTAGCTACGCACATATGTGAACTGTTTTGGAGGGATTCCGGCATGTAGCTCACAAGACATTTCCCTGCGAGCTACATCACCGAAACCAAACAGCTGCATAATAAATAAATAATTAAATAAATGCATTCCTTGAATGAGAAGAAGGAATGCGTTACACATCCCATACGGCTGTAGCTGCCCGTCCATAGATTATAGCTGCAGCGGCTATGCTTTTCAGCCAATTTGCACTACAGCAAAGTGCTGATGCAGCTGTTTGGTTTCAGCGATGTAGCTCGCAGGGAAATGTCTTGCGAGCTACATGCCGGAATCTGTTTTGGAGTTCTTCTTAAAGGGTAAATACAATTAGAAATTCAACTGTTGAAATGAAGCATATCTTTAACCTTGTTATTGGTCAAACTCTACCTATACTATTTGTCCTCCTTAATTTGCAGATATAAAATGCTAAATTTAGCTTTGTTAATCATTTTTTGCTCCCTTCACTATATGTAATACATAAATGCTACTGAATAGAATTAATAAATAGTTTGTTCAGTGTGCAATCACGGGGTAAAGAGAGGGAAAAAGGGAAGGAGAAAAAAAAGAAAAAACTTGTGATTCACATATATGTATTTTCCTAATAACTGTCAGAAATTCAGCATTTCCTGGATTTTGTGATTTTGGTTTATCTTAAAGTCAGGGTATATATGGAAATGGACAAGTTGTGTGGAATCTAGAACCAGTTTTAAATATATTTCAGAACTCTATTTGTATTCAAATGCATATGTTATCCCACATTTAATAGGAATAATTCCACTATCCTCAGGCAGTATGAATCAATGCCTTGTTGCTATAATGCCCAAATGTATATGGTGAATTTTTGATGGTATTAAATCCTGAAAATATTCTGGGGCACATTTAATTTCTTGGCATTTGAGGTCAAATTCAATGGGCATTGAAGTGTTAAACAGTACTTTAGCTCCTTTGTCATTTCATAAGTGGTAAATAATTGTAGACTTTCTGAAAAGATATTTATCAGAATATTTTTTGTAGCTTCTGACACTCTGCTTTCTAAGTAACTGTGTTAATATATTGTGTATTAAGACATTAAGCAGATATTGTTTTTTCTAGCTCGAACAAAAAGTCTAACAGATTTCATATTTTTGAAATAACTTTAGCTTTTAAGCATTACAGCTGTAAGATATGTCTATCTAACATATTACAATTGTCTAATTAATGTTTTTGAACTGTTTTGATGCATATTTTAAAAAGACACTAAAAACAAATTAATTGTGTAAAAATGTTACTAATATTGATTTATTTCTGAAATTATCACATTGGCTCTCTACTTAGCTGGGCAGTATAATAGCTTCTTCTATATCATAGAGAAGTTTATCATATTATTTTATTAGTTGTCAAACTAAGACTACTTAACTGAATATTATAGGTTGTTTTAATTTTCTATATGTTTCTGATTCATACATATGTTTTTTTTACTGACTATATGTGAAAACTTTAAATCAAAAAATAACCTGACAGATTGACACATTTTGATACAAAGGTGACAACTAGTATGAATCCTGTATTGCATCTTAGATATTGGCAGTCATTTAAACTGTCATCAGGATTGATTGGATTGGTGAAAAAATGGTATGCTAGAAGATATATAGGGTCTTTATTGATTATCTATTCCCATGTTTTTTAGGGAAATATCTTGAAATAAAATGATTTTGTCCTGATTCAGTGATATTATTAGTATACAACATTCCCTTTTGTAAGTTTCTTTAAGGTAAGATATAGTTATTTTATTATTGTATAAAGAGTTATACATATAAACTCTTTTTCACATTCTTGCATAAAGAAAATCAGATATCAATCACTTCCTTCTATTCTTAACTTTAATTCAATTAACATATATTAATGTCTTTATCCTGTATTCATATCAGAGCTCAAGCTCACTTTGATTTATCTTTTGGTTTGATGGATAATCTGATAGAGCAATTCACATCTTTCAGATTAGGGGTGACTTTCACTCCATGTTTTAAATTTTTTTATGATTATTTCATTTCTTACAAAACGCATATTTAATTATAATTTCTTATTTTTTAATTAGTCTAGCCTACGGTGATCTATAATTACCACTCTAACATAGAAATAATATGCATATTACCAATATCATTATCTATAATAATTACTATTAATATTATACAACATTCAGTTTTGGTTAATATCATGATTAAATCTTATTCAAATGTAACATAATAAATGGATTTAACATTACTATCTTTAAATGTTAATGGATTAAACAATCCAAGGAAAATAGACAATCTTTTAAAATACTTAAAAATCAACAAGATACTAGTAATATCAAAAAATAGGTACTGGTGCGAGGAACGAGGATAATACCAACAGTCCCAGGTTTCTATTATTCAAGCAGCCAAGTCCAGTTAATGTTCGTACAAATCCATTTATTTATATATAGCAAATAAAACAAGGATAAGCGCTTTCGCCAAAGTTAGCTTCTTCAGATCCTACAAACACTGAATTAAATCAGCACATTTTATAGTCTACGTAATTCTGCATAATAGAATAATTATAACAATTAAAATAATTAATTAAAAGCAGATTAAATTCAATAACATGATCTAGGTTTAAAAACAGTCAGAAGTCACATAAATTCTTACAGAATGTATATCAAGCTTAAATGCACTAAAGCATTTTCATAATAAGTTGTGAAATATGTTACATTGGGGCATTGTAATAACAAGCTTCTAAATAGATATTTATTAGAATGATTTAATACAACTGCTGTATGAAAAGAACTGATAATGTATGAAATGTATAAATTGATTGTAAAAATCAAAAAGGATATAGAATTAATAATACATATATGATTGCAAATAAGATGTGAATGTATAATGTGTATATGTGTTTTATGAAGGATTATAGTAATGTTTGTAAAAACATGTATAAATAAAATGTATAATGAAAAACTTACTATATATATAAATATAGAATAAGTTATATATCTATGGTATTGTTAGATGTATTCAAGTGTAAATATGTGTGTATATGTGTATAAGTAATTGTCACAACAAAATAAATAAATAATTAAATAAATGCATTCCTTGAATGAGAAGAAGGAATGCGTTACACATCCCGTACGGCTGTAGCTGCCCGTCCATAGATTATAGCTGCAGCGGCTATGCTTTTCAGCCAATTTGCACTACGGCAAAGTGCTGATGCAGCTGTTTGGTTTCGGCGATGTAGCTCGCAGGGAAATGTCTTGCGAGCTACATGCCGGAATCCGTTTTGGAGTTCTTCTTAAAGGGGAAATACAATTAGAAATTCAACTGTTGAAATGAAGCATATCTTTAACCTTGTTATTGGTCAAACTCTACCTATACTATTTGTCCTCCTTAATTTGCAGATATAAAGTGCTAAATTTAGCTTTGTAAATCATTTTTTGCTCCCTTCACTATATGTAATACATAAATGCTACTGAATAGAATTAATAAATAGTTTGTTCAGTGTGCAATCACGGGGTAAAGAGAAGGAAAAAAGGGAAGGAGAAAAAAAAGAAAAAACTTGTGATTCACATATATGTATTTTCCTAATAACTGTCAGAAATTCAGCATTTCCTGGATTTTGTGATTTTGGTTTATCTTAAAGTCAGAGTATATATGGAAATGGACAAGTTGTGTGGAATCTAGGACCAGTTTTAAATATATTTCAGAACTCTATTTGCATTCAAATACATATGTTGTTCCACATTTAATAGGAATAATTCCACTATCCTCAGGCAGTATGAATCAATGCCTTGTTGCTATAATGCCCAAATGTATATGGTGATTTTTTGATGGTATTAAATCCTAAAAATATTCTGGGGCACATTTAATTTCTTGGCATTTGAGGTCAAATTCAATGGGCATTGAAGTGTTAAATAGTAATTTAGCTCCTTTGTCATTTCATAAGTGGTAAATAATTGTAGACTTTCTGAAAAGATATTTATCAAAATATTTTTTGTAGCTTCTGACACTCTGCTTTCTAAATAACTGCGTTAATATATTGTGTATTAAGACATTAAGCATATATTGTTTTTTCTAGCTCGAAAAAGACTAACAGATGTCATATTTTTGAAATAACTTTAGCTTTTAAGCATTACAGCTGTAAGATATGTCTATCTAACACATTACAATTGTCTAATTAATGTTTTTGAACTGTTTTGATGCATATTTTAAAAAGACACTAAAAACAAATTAATTGTGTAAAAATGTTACTAATATTTATTTATTTCTGAAATTATCACATTGGCTCTCTACTTAGCTGGGCAGTATAATAGCTTCTCCTATATCATAGAGAAGTTTATTATATAATTTTATTAGTTGTCAAACTAAGACTACTTAACTGAATATTATAGATTGTTTTAATTTTCTATATGTTTCTGATTCATACATATGTTTTTTTACTGACTATATGTGAAAACTTTAAATAAAAAAATAACCTGACAGATTGACACACTTTGATACAAAGTTGACAACTAGTATGAATCCTGTATTGCATCTTAGATATTGGCAGTCATTTAAACTGTCATCAGGATTGATTGGATTGGTGAAAAAATGGTATGCTAGAAGATATATAGGGTCTTTATTGATTATCTATTCCCATGTTTTTAGGGAAATATCTTGAAATAAAATGATTTTGTCCTGATTCAGTGATATTATTAGTATACAACATTCCCTTTTTTAAGTTTCTTTAAGGTAAGATATAGTTATTTTATTATTGTATAAAGAGTTATACATATAAATTCTTTTTCACATTCTTGCATAAAGAAAATCAGATATCAATCACTTCCTTCTATTCTTAACTTTAATTCAATTAACATATATTAATGTCTTTATCCTGTATTCATATCAGAGCTCAAGCTCACTTTGATTTATCTTTTGGTTTGATGGATAATCTGATAGAGCAATTCACATCTTTCAGATTAGGGGTGACTTTCACTCCATGTTTGAAATTTTTTTATGATTATTTCATTTCTTACAAAATGCATATTTAATTATAATTTCTTATTTTTTAATTAGTCTAGCCTACGGTGATCTATAATTACCACTCTAACATAGAAATAATATGCATATTACCAATATCATTATCTATAATAATTACTATTAATATTATACAACATTCAGTTTTGGTTAATATCATGATTAAATCTTATTCAAATGTAACATAATAAATGGATTTAACATTACTATCTTTAAATGTTAATGGATTAAACAATCCAAGGAAAAGAGACAATCTTTTAAAATACTTAAAAATCAACAAGATACTAGTAATATTTTTACAAGAATCCCATGTTAAAGCTAAGGATAAATTTGTGTGGAATCCCAAGGATTATACAATACCGTGTCACCTATCATATAAAAAAACCCAAAAAACAAAAAAAACAAGCTGAACCATTATATTATGGAAAAAAGTATCAATATGCCTCAAATTATTTTTAAATATGAAGATAAGGAAGGACTACTAACAATAGTAATAATAAAATATAATAATAGAATTTGGACTCTATCTAATAACTGTTGGTTTCCAGGTATAGGAATGGCAACAGTGAAGAAACATATAAATCAAGTTAATACAGTACAAAAAGGGGTCCTAATTTTGGGTGGAGAATTTAATTGCATTTTAGATCATTCTGATACCACAAATAGTAGACCTATTTGTCTATCTCCAATAGGGAAAACTCTTAAAAAGCTGGGTGAATAGCTTAAACGTGATTAATACCTTTGTGTATAAAGAAAACACCTCTTTACTCTATTCACATAGAGATTAAAGATTCAATACTCAAACTAGAATTGACACACTTTACATATCCCAATATCTAAACATGAAAGTAATTAATTTTACAATTTTACCATGTTCTTTTTCGGACCATAATTCTCTTATTCTTAAAATAGAAACGGACTTTAAAAAAGTAAACCCAATAACTAGAATTCCCGCCTATATTATTAATTTAAAGCAATTCAAACCATGGCTACATTCAGAAATTAATTATTTTTTAGAAACTAATAATTCAGAAGATACAAATACAGTAATTTTATGGGACACATTAAAGGCTTTTTATATGGCAAAATTATTTCATGGTATAAAAACAAAATCAAAGAATGGGAATCAGAACTACAGAATATACAAAAACAATTAATTGATTTAAACTTAAATGATTCCATTGATGCTTCCACAAAGAAAAAAAGAATAGATCACTAAATAAAAAATATAATGAAATATTAACACATAAAACAAATTTAGCTTTAGAAAAACGGTCTCCTAAACATTTACATAATTTATCAATGAGAATAAAAAAACAATCCACTGAAAATAGTATCACAGAAAGTATACAAGGGTAAAAGTAACAGAGTAGTTTCAGATATCAGTGATATTCTTGATACTTTTAAACATCATTATTATTCTGATCTTCAAAACAATATTCCTCTTAACTCAATTTTTTTAGATATAGATATAAACTTATCTAATATAAATAAATTACCAGAGAAAATAAAATTAGACTTACAGCAACAAATTTCACTAAAAGAGATAGTTAATAAAATTAAGCAAAGCAAAAATAATAAAGCTCTTGGAATAGATGGAATCATAAATGAAATAGATAAATTATTGCCAACTCCTGCCCTAACTTTATTTCACAATGCTCTAAATGTAATTCATTTTCAACATTTAGTTCCTCCCTCTTGGAGATATTCTCTAATTACCCCCATTCCAAAAAATAAAAAATAAAAATTCAACTTTGTGTAGCTCATATAGACATATTTCACTTCTTAACAATGATTATAAAATCTTTACAGCCATTCTAGTAAATAGGATCAAGAAAGCCTTAATAATCATTATACATGAAGATCAAACAGGTTTCATTTACAACAGGCAAACACATGACAATATTCAAAGGATTATCACTCTTATAGATGTTATTAATAGAGATAATCAAGAGGCTATCTTAATTGCCTTTGATATCGAAAAAGCTTTTGATACTTTACATTGGAACTTTCTTTTTAAATCACTAGAAATTTTTCGATTTTCCCTCCCAATTTATACATCTGATAAAAAGTTTATATAGTAAGAATCTTGCTTATGTAAAACTTGGTCCATTCACTTTGGAAGCCATTAAAATTACCAAAGGAACTAAACAAGGCTGTCCTTTGTCTCCTATTCCTACTCCTGGTTGGGAGGGTGGCCTAATGGTTAAGGTGTTTGCCTTACAAACACAAGGTGCATATTCCTACTCCGGGTTGGGAGGGTGGCCTAATGGTTAAGGTGTTTGCTTTATAAACAGAAGGTGCAGGATTTGAGTCTCAAAAGGGATAATTGGCTAGGCTTACAAAATGACTTGCAAAGGCAGTTAGCCTAGTACTAATATATGAACTAATCTATGAACTAATCTATTTTATTTGCCTTAGCCATTGAAATATTTGCAATCACTATTCGTCAATCTCCAAAAATAACTGGTATCAAAATTCATGGACAATTCAACTCTAAAATCATGCTTTTTGCAGATGACATTCTTCTAACATTGGGAGTTTCAGAAGAATCTCTCAAAGAGTTAGATTTACTAACTGCTAAATTTTATCTTAATTCAGGTTTAAGAATTAGTAACAAAAAATCCAGACAGATTAAATAGAAAACATAACACACATTTTAACTCAAATCACATAATTTGCACATTAGTATCATCCATAAATTACTTAGGAATAACCTTATGTGATAATATAAATACAACCATAACCACAAATTTTCAAACAATTTATCTACTATAAAATCACTAATAGAAAAATGGAACAAATTATTTTTAAATTTTGAAGACAGACTACAATTAATAAAGATGACCTTACTCCTAAAGATAAATTATATTGTCCAAATCATTCATATTTCTCCAAATAAAATGTTATTAAATGACTTTAACAAAATCTTACTAAATGTGTTATGGTTTTCAAAAAGAAATAGAATTGCATTTTATCATCACATTAGACTATGGGAACAGGGAGGAATAAACTTTCCAGATCTTGATTCCTATATTAAAGCTTCTTTTCTCAAATTAGCCATTAATTGGCTGGATCCTAATTTCTCATCTGCATTGAAATCCCTTCATACAATCATTTTCTTAAATGAAAACAAATTAGCTGTTAATCTCTTAACAGATTACAAAAATGTCAATCTATGGTATATACTTGGCATTAATTTACAATACAATATTGCACAACCTACCAAAGTAAACATAATAAACAATATTTATAGTAATATTAGAACATTTATAGACTCAAACTTAGATGTAAAATGCTGGTGGGCTCTATAAATCCCCTTCAGGATTACTAAAAATTATACCAACAGAATTCATAAAAATGTCTTCAAAGACTGGGATTCAAAACAATTCATTTGTTGGCAACACTGCATAAAAGATTTAACAGTATTACAGACCCATGAAATAAAAAAATATTTATAATATTTCAGACTCTGATTGGATTATCTTAAATAGTATTCTTCCACATGCTCAAGATCTTTGTAGAATAATAAATAACTCTTCATTTAAAACTAAACCTAAGATGATTTTTCATATCCAAAATCTGATACTCAACAATCTGAATTGGCCTAACAATCTCTGATCTTTACAAAATCCTAATAAACTATAAAACTATATCCAAACAAAAAGTTTGGACATTTATTGATAAAGGTCACATTTTAAATTTATCTCCAGAAGTCAAATCCAACCTTCTATACTGTGAAATTAACTTCCAATCTGCAAATGTGGAAAATCTTTACGTGGAAATTCTTACACAGAGCTTTTTATACTCCCAACAAAGTCACTAAAATACAATCATTTGCTACCATTGCTTGTTGTGGATGTTCTTTGGAATGTTCAGCTGATTTGTAACACATTATTTATGGTTGTAATAAAATTAATAAGTATTGGGTTGACATTGGTAAATTTTGTCAAGCTTTATTCTCAGATACATTTATTTTATCCAAATCCCTAATACTATTGAATGTAAATGTCATGAATAATATGACGAGAAACAATTCTTATCTTCTATTGACTATTTTAGCAGTAGCAAGAAAATGTTTAACTAGAAAATGGAAATCATTTGCATTACCCACATTTGAAGAGTTTTTATTATTATTGGAAGAATCTTCTCTCACAGAAATAAAAGTCGAGAAAACAAGAATTTACCCCAGGAAATGGACTGATAATCTTGGATCAACATTCTTGGTTTAATGGAAACTCTTAAAACAACTCACTCTTCATAATTTTGATTGAATGTTATTTAAATACTCAGAATGCATATTGGTAAATAAATAGTTCTATTATTTTTTGTAAACATTTCTGATTTTAGGCCAAATGTAAATATTGTATATAGTTATCTATTTTAAACATACACTAGAATGTTTGTAATATTTTCATGTGTTTAAATTTAATAAAAATATTTGAAAAAAAATAAACTGAAGCCCTATAAAAACTCTATCCCTGGCAAATGCTATTACCTACTTCAATACAACTTTCTTAAACCTCCTAGACAGCTATGCCCCTCTAAAAACTAAAAGAATAAAAAGCAAAACTTGCCCCTTAGCTAACCAAAGACACACTAGCTACCATGTGCCTTAGAGATAAAGCCTGGGTACACCACCAGAAAAATAAGAGTCTCTGCACCCTTAATGAATACAAAACACTTCGCAACAAAGTCAAAAAGCTTATTGTAGCAGACCGCAAAACCAGTTTCTCCTTAATACAAAATAGCCATAAAACAAATCCAAAAAAATTCAGGAATGGCATCTCACCCTTCTTAATCCTGGTAAAAAAGAAAACCCTTGACCCAACCCTAATGCACTAGACATGGACCTAGCCACCCAATTTAACTCTTTCTTCATCGACTTAATTACCAAACTAACCTCATCCTTTTCTTACAACACTACACCCTCTATGTCTACATCCCCTCCCTTGTCCTCCCCTTCACCCTCACTCTCAATTACCTCAGCCTCTCAATCTCTTCCTTTCTCTATAAAACCCATACCCATATCTACCAGGTCTATATTATATCATCGTTGAACTCACAGGAGTTTGAACCATGAAGTTCGAAACTCAAGAATTACGAAAACACAGAACAGCGATTTTTTCCCAGCACACTTACACTTTAAACTTAAACTAATGTGAAGGGCTGTGCCCTCCACACCCCGCAATGTTGGGGGCTGTGCCCTCCACACACCCCTACTTAAATATACCAATTCTGAGATCACACCACAGTGGGGGAACTAGCAAAGCCCTGAAAATGGCCCACCAATTTATTTCCCTGGGAAGAAAATCGGTGTGCCATGGCTTCGCTATTTTCATATTTTGAATATTTGGGTTCAATATTACAACGTTCGGACTCCTGTGAGTTCAACGTTGTAATATAGACCCTATCTACCATAAAAAAAACTTATCCAGAAATTGGAACAATGCTCCAATTCCCCTGATGACATTCCCTCATGCTTTCTAAACATAGCTGCCAAAGCCATTGCCTTCCCTATCTGCATACTAATCAATCACTCAATCCAAGAAGGCTATGTACCCCAACTTTGGAAAAAGGCCTTCATCATACCCCTACACAAAGGGGGCAACAATAAAAATATCACAATTTTCCGTCCTATTGCCATCCTATCCCCATCTCTAAACTTCTTGGCAAATATATCCGTCTACAACTCCTACCTTATCTTATAGACAATCAGTTACTAACTCTCACACAGCATGGATTTAGACCTGGGCACAGCACTACCATGCTCTTCTTTCCTTCCTCAAAATTGTTAACAAAGCCCCTGACTCTGGCAGTATAGTATTTACCTTCCTACTTGACCTCTCTAAAGCCTTCGATACCATCTCTCACAACCTTCTCCTAGCTAAACTCTCTAATCTAAACCTATCCCTTTCCTCTCTCAACTGGTTCACCAGTTACTTCTCAAATAGGCAACAAGCAGTTAAATGGGAAAAAGCCACCTCCTCCTCCTCAACACTCCCCCATGGGTGCTCCACAGGGTTCCATACTGGGTCCCCTTCTGTTCAATATTTTCATAAAAGATTTCCACCACTCAACCCTAATGCAAATCTTATCCAATATGCAGATGACTCAATTATAATCTGTTCTGCCACCTCTATCCCCACACTCATAAAGCTAACCCAAGAGGCTGTTATTAACACTGAACAGTGGATGATAGGTAAACACCTAGCACTCAATGCCTAAAAAATTAAACTTATGTTATTTACCCCTTCTGAAACAACTACTATAGATACAAACTAATTTTCCATCACCAGCCAAAACAACACATCCCTCGAATTAGTATCCTCCACATTTAAAATGCATCTCCCAGAAAGATACTTAATATCCAACAATCAAAACCTGATAGAGCTGTATAGACCTACCTGTTCCCAAGGCAAAAATCTCCTATCCTTTGCCAATGCACATCAATGGAACTCCCTACCACCATCCATCTGGAGCACCATAAACCACACTACCTTTAAAAACTCACTTCACTCACACCTAATATCTTTCTGAGAATGTTCCTGCTCCCACCCCACATATTTTTTCTAATCTCTACACCTCTGACATCTCATGTACTTAGTGTCTTATTCATATACTTCTATATCATGATCAAATTTATCTGCAAATAATTACTTATAATTTTATAACTTTTACTTGTTCATTCCAGAAATTGTATCTTTAAATGCTATGATTTTCTTCGACTACTGTATTTACTTGTACTACTGTATTTACTGTAACGTAACACTTTGAATGTAATTTTTCATTTTTATGGAGGTTTTCTCCCTAGGACACCGTTGAAAATGGGCTCTTCCTGGCCCAAATGGACCATCCTGGTAAACAAACTGCAAATAAATAAATACTACAGAAAGCCATAACAGTTGTAAAATTTTGCTCAAACTATGTTGGCTTTTTTTTTAAGTTCACTAGCAAAGGAAATATAGTCATTCAATCTAGGTAGATTTACTGCATCTAAAGACAGCTGCCAATACATCTCACAATGTAGAAGTCTGTTGTTTCCTACTCACCAACAAAGGCACATGCTTCCATCTGTTCAAGCTCCAAAAAAGTGGACTTCTTAAAATTGGAGCACGTACAAGCATGCCTAGTCAATGCACTTTTCATGTCCCTGTTGGATATACTAGCTATAATAGTGTTGGTAAATCCTTTTGTTGAGTGATTTTTTTTAGTCTTACCAATATAGAAGGCAGGGCATGATATACATTTTGCCAAGTAGACTAACCTGTCTGATCGGCAATTGAACTTACCATAGATGTTCATGCTCCTAATTTTTTCTATTATGTCATCTTCATTGCTGGTTTCAATATAATTGCAATGATGGCAACATTCACATTTTGTCATAGTCCAAGAGTCACTTTATCTGGAAACAATCTGTTTCTCCAATAACTTTTTTATGTTAGGCATGTTCTTAAAGGTGAATGAAGGGAAAGCAGGAAGATTTTGCTTGATTCCATCATAACAATATAAGATGGTCCAATTTCTCCGCACCACTTTTTGAATGTCTTTAGAGACCAAAGAGTAATGTAAAATCATATTGGTATGGCTAAAAGTATCCTTACTTTCATTTGTCTCATCTTATGATGTAATATTATTAAGGCCATACCTAATAATAGGTGCATACTTATTGTCTCTGCCTGCCCACACATCCTTCTGAAGAATACCAAGAAGAGTTTCAGAATACCCTTTTTCCAAAATCATAGACTTAAGGGTGTCAAAGTGTGTCAGACAGTTGCTTCCATCAGTTGTCAGGTGAGAAATCCTGATAAGTTGGCTTTTCACAATCCCCTTCTTTTTATGGAAAGGGTGACAGCTGGTGTACAACAAAAAAGAATTACAGAAGGTGGGCTTCCTGTAATCTGTGTGTCCATGCCACCATACCTGTCTTTCTTGATTTTAATGTCCAAGTAGTGGATCTGAGCTGGGTCAACATGGCGGGCAAATCTTAAAAAAGTGGTACTAGACTGCAATTTATCCATGAAAGTATCCAATTGTGTCTCTGTACCTGACCAAAGGTTCAGTAAATCATCCAGATACAGAAAATACCACACAGTTTTGAATGAAGGAGCTTAAACAAAGTCATAAGTTCCCATTCAAGCAAATCAATGTTTGCAAAGGTGGGGGTGCATACAGCCCCCATAGTTACCCTTTTCAGCTGTTTATAAAGTTCCCCAAAGGTCAAAAATTGTTTAATACTACCTCAATGAAATTGAAAACCAGTGTGGTGTCTGAAAGTATAAAAAAAACTGTATTGTGCCACCATTTCACTGAACCATAACAGACCTTCCTCATGGGGAATTACAGTGTATAAACTCTGGATGTTACAAGTCACAAGAAGACATTCACTCCACTGTCCAGTTTTCTAAAGTTTATCTTAAAGAGCTTATGAATCACAGACAATGTGTGACAAACCTTGACCAAGGTGTTTCAGCTTGTAGTCTATGTCTATAAACTTAGCCATTGGGTCTGTGACTAAACTGCCGGCAGCAAGAATAGAATGTAAGGGTGGCTCCAACACATTTGAGGGGATTTTTGGGATGCCAAAAATCTTTGGAATTGTGGGTTTTTGCACAAAGATAATCGTTCAGGCCTTGAGATATAGTATCAAATAACAATAGTTCATCCAAGAACACTTTGATTGCCCTGTAAACAATATTGATCTCTTTGATAGAGACTGTACAATACACCTCCTCATCATTTAACAATCTATAAATTCTATCTATAAATTTGACTTGTGTAATCTCTCCAGTCCATAATAACCAATCCCCCTCCCTTATCAGGTTTCATGTATCTGATGTTCTTGTCATTAATGATACTGTTTAGAATATCCCTGTCAGCCTTGGAAGGATTACAACATTTCTTTTGTTCTTTCCATTGACTAGTTCTCTAATTTCTTTTTCACAAGACTTTTCAAATATGAGTATGGCAGGGTCAAAATCCTACTTCTAAATTCACTCACAGAGAAATCAGATTTACCAAACAGTACTTGAAAGTTGAGTTTACATGTAAAAAATTTTAAATCAAGTAAAGTGTCCACCATGTTGGCCCAGGATGCTGGTATAAAATTATAGCCTTTAAGGAAAATGTTGTGATGCTCAGGGCCTATGTTTAGGTAAGAAAAATTGTAAATATTGAAATGAAAGGAAGAAGTAATATTCACTGTACCTGTATGTTGTATGAAGGAAAAAAGCTGTTGTTGATGTTCATTGTTTCTTGGCTGGGTGACCCAGTTCCTCTTGTTCCAATGACCCCATGATCTTGTCGGGTAAAAA
Organism: Protopterus annectens; assembly: GCF_019279795.1. Taxonomy (NCBI): domain Eukaryota; kingdom Metazoa; phylum Chordata; order Ceratodontiformes; family Protopteridae; genus Protopterus; species Protopterus annectens. Next base: position 1,089,876,839 of record NC_056748.1, read on the forward strand.
TTCCCTTGTCCTTGTACAGGTTGGTTATCCTCTCCAACCTTCTCAGGGGTGAAAGGGATTTCACAGGTAGTGTGTTACAGTGAATTATAAGTAAAGAAACAGAACCAGGTCATCAGGTAATGGGGGTACAGGTCGGGTGTTACAGTGTATAATAAGGAAACAAACACTACCAGGTCATCAGGTAATAGGGGTAGAGGTACGGTGTTACAGTGTATTATATGGAAACAAACACTACCAGGGCATCAGGTAATAGGGGTACAGGTAGGGTGTTACAGTGTATTATAAGGAAACAAACACTCCCAGGACATCAAGTAATGGGGGTACAATTAGGGTGTTACAGTGTATTATAAGGAAACAAATACTCCCAGGACATCTGGTAATGAGGGTACAGGTAGGGTGTTACAGTGTATTATAAGGAAACATACACTCCCAGGACATCAGGTAATGGGGGTACAGGTAAGGTGTTACAGTGTATTAAAATGAAACAAGCACTCCCAGGACATCAGGTAATGGGGGAACAGGTAGGGTGTTATAGTGTATTATAAAAAAACAAATACTACATGGACATGAGGTAATGGGGGTACCAGCAATGTGCTACACTGTATTGTAAAGAAAGAAACACTACCAGGACATTAGGTAATGGGGGAACAGGTAGGGCATCGCAGTGTATTATAAGGAAACAAACACTACAAGGACATCGGGTTATGGGGTACAAGTAGGGTATTTATTATAAGGAAACAAACACTACCACGCATCAGGTAAAGGGGTTACAGGTAGTATACAACTGTGCATTATACGGAAAGAAAAACTACCAGGAAATCAGCTAATGGGGGTACAGGTAGGGTGTTACAGTGTATTAAAATGAAACAAGCACTCCCAGGACATCGGGTAATGGGGGAACAGGTAGGGTGTTATAGTGTATTATAAAAAAACAAATACTACATGGACATGAGGTAATGGGGGTACCAGCAATGTGCTACACTGTATTGTAAAGAAAGAAACACTACCAGGACATTAGGTAATGGGGGAACAGGTAGGGCATTACAGTGTATTATAAGGAAACAAACACTACAAGGACATCAGGTTATGGGGTACAAGTAGGGTATTTATTATAAGGAAACAAACACTACCACGCATCAGGTAAAGGGGGTTACAGGTAGTATACAACTGTGCATTATACGGAAAGAAAAACTACCAGGAAATCAGCTAATGGGGGTACAGGTAGGGTGTTACAGTGTATAAGGAAATAAACACTACCAGGACATGAGGTAATGGGGGTACAGGTAGGGTATTACAGTGCACTATAAGGAAAGAAATACTAGCAGGGCATCAGATAATGGGGGTACAGGTAGTTTGTTACAATGTATTACATGGAAACAAACACTACCAGGACATCAGCTGATGGGGTACATTTAGGGTGTTACAGTGCATTATAAGGAAAGAAACATTACCAGAACATCAGGAACTGAGGTGCAGGTAGGGTGTTACAGTGTATTATAAGGAAAGAAACACTACCAGGACATCAGATAATGGGGTATAGGTAGGGTGTTACAGTGTATTATAAGAAAACAAACACTACTAGGGCATTAGGTAATGCGGGTACAGGTAGTGCGTTACAGTGTAAGGAAAGATACACTATCAGGACATGAGGCAATGGGGGAATAGGTAGGGTATTACAGTGTACTATAAGGAAAGAAAGACTACCAGGACATCAGGGAATGGGGGCACAGGTAGTATGTTACAGTATATTATAAGGAAATAAACAGTATCAGGACATCAGATAATAGGGTACAGGTGGGATGTTACAGTTTATTATAAGGAATGAAACACTACCAGGACATCAGGGAATGGAGGTATAGGTAGTGTGTGTCAGTGTGTTATACGGAAACAAACACTACCCAAACATCAGGTAATAGGGGTACAGGTAGGGTGTTACAGTGTATTATAAGGAAACAAACACTACCAGGGCATCAGATAATGAGGGTACAGGTAGTGTGTTACAGTGTATTATAAGGAAAGAGATACTATGAGGGCATCAGGTAATGGGGGCACAGGTAGGGTGTTATAGTGTATTTTAAGGAAAGAAACACTACCAGGACTTCAGCTAATGGGGGTACAGGCAGTGTGTTACAGTGTATTTTAAGGAAAGCAACACTACCAGGACATCAGGTAATGGGGGAACAGGTAAGGCATTACAGAGCACTATAAGGAAAGAAACACTATTAGGATATCAGGTAATGGGGGTATAGGTAGTGTGTTACACTGAATTATAAGGAAAGAAACTGTATCAGGACATCAGGTAATGGGGTACAGCTAGGGAGTTACAGTGTATTATAAGGAAAGAAACAATACCAGGACATCCAGTTATGGGGTAAAAGTAGGGAATTTATTACAAGGAAACAAACACTATCAGCATATCAGGTGATGGGGGTACAGGTAGAGTGTTACAGTGCTTTATAAGGAAAGAAACTATATCAGGACATCAGGTAATGAGGTACAGGTAGGGTGTTGCAGTGTATTATAAGGAAACAAACACTACCAAGGCATGAGGTAATGGGACCAGGTAGGATGTTAGAGTGTATTATAAGGAAACAAACACTACCAGGAGATCAGGTAATGAGGGTACAGGTAGTGTGTTACAGTGTATTATAAGGAAAGAGACACTACAAGTGCATCAGGATACCAGTAGGGTGTTATAGTGTATTTTAAGGAAAGATACACTACCAGGACTTCAGCTAATTGGGATACAGGAAGTGTGTTACAGTGTGTTATAAGGAAGGCAACGCTACCAAGACACCAGGTAATGGGGGAACAGGTAGGGCATTTCAGTGCACTATAAGGAAAGAAACACTATCAGGACATCAGGTGATGGGGGTACAGGTAGAGTGTTACAGTGCATTATAAGGAAAGAAATTATATCAGGACATCAGGTAATGGGGTACAGGTAGGGTACTACAGTGTATTATAAGGAAAGAAACACTACCGGGACATGAGGGAATGGACGTATAGGTAATGTGTTATAGTGTGTTATACAGAAGCAAACACTACCCAAACATCAGGTAATGGGGATACAGGTAGGGTTGTACAGTGTATTATAAGGAAACAAACACTACCAGGGCATCAGGTAATGAGGATACAGGCAGGCTGTTACTGTGTATTATAAGGAATCAAATACTATCAGATCATTAGGTAAAGGGGGTACAGATAGAGTGTAACAGTGCATTATAAGGAAAGAAATACTACCAGGACATCAGGTAAAGGGGTTGCAGGTAGGTGTTACAATGCATTGTAAGGAAAGAAACATTACCTGAACATGAGGTAACAAGGTACAGGTATTGTGTTACAGTGTATTATGGAAACAAATACTATGAAGGTATCAGGTAATGCCATAAGCATGGAATATGCTTGTAAAGCCTAGGTGAATGCTGCATAGTAAATGCTTTGTAAAACACATGCATGTGATCATTTATCATTAGCAATGATGAAACGTTCACTTGCTTACAGACAAAATGGACATCTGTCCTTGCTATCTCCAAGACAGCTGATTGACCTGTAGATAGATGGATTGCTAAAGTTTAACCTCTTTTGAACTCTTAATTTTAAGTTTTATACATTTTAAATTAAATATCCTTTATCTGTTACTCATCTCTGCTCTTCATTGGTTGTTGTCTGCCTTGTTTTATCTGATTTTACTGAGCGAGTCCTTGGTATCAAGCACTTAAATGATGCTGAATCTGAATAAAATAATTTGATACTCTAAAGACAATACTAAACTTTCTTCAGCTACATGTTTTATGTTGTTAGAAATACTGTAGTTAGTTGCATGCCTTGCAAGCTCTAATCACATCATGCATTGCAAGGCAAAAAAAGAAAATCGAGATAACGAAACGCACTTAACACAGGCTGTTTACATTTCTATTTACAATCTGCCGCAGGCATCTCTTGTCGTAGGCTGTCCACTTAGTGTCAGATAGTTTTAGTTACCCAACTGCTGATCACGTCAGGACAGATTGCAAAAATTTCTGAACTGACACTAAAGCTTTACCTCTTATTGCTGAGATGGGGCCATAGCCTCTGGCAAATGTCAGGATGTTCCCTTGCCATTTTGAACATTTTGACACATCTAGGATGGATGTCTTCTGTTTTTGCTGTATCATTAAAACAAGACAGTTTGATCTTAGAAAAAGATAGGATCCAAAAGACCACTCACAATTCTGCAACGTTCATGGCCACATATAGTTCACTATGGTAAAGAAAGCGAGCTCCAGCATGTGAATTTATTTTGAGTTCATAGTAAATTAATATTCATCTGCTTAGCATGTTGTTTCTGTAGAAATGGGGCAATTATCTGCAGATCCTAGAATGATAATTAACAGGGTTAACTTGAAATGCACATCACACCTACATTACTTTAGAGAAGCAAAACATTTTCCTTATTTGTTTTACTTTATATGGTATTACATTTTATTTTATTTTATTTTTGCAGCTCTTTTTTTGTACTTGCTAAATCTTTAAAATTTGTGATATCCTGGGCTAAAGCAGTTTTGTTCTTTTTAACACCAGCATTGCAGTGGTCACTTTTCTATGTGTGTCTATCATTCAGCTGGCTAGTAAGAGGCTCTGTAAATCGAGATATGTACCTTGAAAGCTAACAGCTTGTCGTGGTCTTAATTTCTTGAATTGTAATCTAGTGATAAAACATCACTGAAGCAAAAGATGTAGGGCAAGTCATCTCAACTTTCAGTCATCTCTTAACTTTATTAGTTGATTTAATTGAAGAAAATTAATTTAATACTCCATACTAACTGTACACATCTGGAAGTTTCTAAACCTTTTTCCTAAAGTAATGTTTCCCCTCTTTGATACCAGGCATATAACGTCTACATTTTATTTGAAATGAGATTCTAATAGCAGACACCCTACCAACATCTCCTGGCATGGTATTAGCCTCAATGGGATTTTGGAATTTTTCATCAAATCATTTTCAAGAATGTATAACAGTTAGACGTATAAAGGAACATGGGAGTGTCATATGACTGTGAGAATGTGCCATTCACAGCATATGCAATGATTTCCTGGTGTGTATTTTATTATGTGTCAGGATGGTATATTCCAAGTCACACTGCATTTGATTGTTTTAAGATGAATTAAAAAAAATGACTAAATTAATAGTATTTTGCTTAGCAGAATTAGAAATGCACTAATCAATTTTAACCAAGAGTTAAAAATTCTATAAAATAATAGTGCAATCAAAACATTTGCTAATAAGTGTAGGTCATCTTTGTTGTTTGTAGCTTGTGATTTTTTTCCCCTCATTCATAATGAGTACCTTAGACCCTTTTTAACTACAAAAACAACTTATCACTAAGGACCTATTGTTTCAAGATAAATTTTTATACTACGTATTTACTGTCTGCAGCAGGTCAGGTCTCAGAGTAAGATCAGTTTCTTCCACAGTGTTGCTTGTTAACATAACTGAGACAGGATTTGGAGCAACCCCAAGTCAAATTTGGGCATGTATTTACTTACTTCTCTCTTTAATTTGTGTGTGTTTTGCAAATGAACATGCATTCCTTGCATTTTTGTGGTTACTGTTCAGTTTTTCATTGGCAGATCTTAGTTCATGTTGTTGCTTCTGGACAAATGGCTTTATTTATGTTTATGATAACTAAAAGTGTTCAAAAATGTGTTTTCTTCCACCAATCATGAAGGTCAAAGATGAAGAGAAGAATGCCAAATTGTCATTGTCAATGTAATTAGAAGGGTGTCTTATGTATGACAATCTAACCAAACTGCTTATATATGGTGTAAAACAGACCAGCACTGCAGAGCAAAAGAGATGTGCAACATGCTCCCTCTGATGGTCATGAGGACAAAAAATACTACTAATAATGTGTTCTGCATGACTTCACTGACAAGGGAGAAACAGAAGAGCCATTCTACGATGACATCTGCTGGTGTGACAGTACTAGTTATGGAGAGCTCCAAGCTGTGATGTCATAAACGTGCAACTCTACTGGCACACAACTGCAGTGGCTAAAAGTGATGACACTGCAGATAACAGTAATAGAGTCCAGAGATAATGAGATCATTGGTGATTACTAGGCTAATTGCCCTTGTGGCCATTTTAAGCTTAGGCATTTACCCCATTTGATATTAAAAATTACCCTATCCTTCTCTCTAGATATTTATTTATGTACTACCCATAAGATAGTGATTATTTCTGGAGTCATGTCATGGAGAATTTATACGGGACTCTGCTGGAGGATACAGATATTTAGGTGCTTCCCCTGTCCATTAATGGTGCAGGAGGCAACCTTGGGATCAATATCTTATTTATGAAGCCAGGACCTGGATACAGGATTATAAACAGAAGCACATTTGTTTTATATATATATATATATATATATATATATATATATATATATATATATATATATATATATATATATATATAGTTTACTATCACATGTTCGATCATCTTTTAGATGAACGGAATATGTGCGAAACACATTCAGCAGAACCGGTAGGGTGATCACCACATTGTCAAAGCTGACAAGATCGAACGGTCGCTGTTGTCAGCTCCAACATTGTGGTGCAGATTGCACTATAGTGGGGATGGGGAAATGTACCCTTACCCTCACTGTAGTGTAGTGCGATCTCGGACTTTGTATATATAAGTAGGGGGGGTGTGGGGGGTGCAGGGGGGCTTGCCCCCCTGCAAACAGTGTTGTTATATTTGCGCAGATGTGAGCATTTCCTCAAAGTCGATATTCGACATTGCTGAAATGCTCCATTCGCTATTCAGATATTTATAACAGTGCATACACACTTCTGTTTATTAGATAAATATAACAGTGCATATACACTTCTGTTTATTAGAATAAAATACAACAGTGCATATACACTTCTGTTTATTAGAATAAAATACAACAGTACATATACACATCTGCTTATTAAATAAATATAGCAGTGCATATCCACTTCTGTTTATTAGAATAAAACATAACAATGCATGTACACTTCTGTTTGCTAGAATATATGTAGGAAAATATATCTAGTTAGATGGATGTACACTTCTGTTTACTACAATATATGTAGGAAAACAATACTCAGTTATTCTGTTACTAGCATATATACATTAACAGTTTAAGCTACTCATAGCTAAAAAGCAACTAAAAAGGCATCCAGCTGTATGTAACATGAATGTTTAGTGTTTGGTACAACTTCAAGGAAAAATGCTGATAAGGATAACTCCTTAATTCCCGAAACTCAGGTGCAAGGAATAATCTCCCTACCAGATCGGAGACAAGGACAACTCCCTAGACTGTCACATAATTCATCTTGAAACAGAACACAATTTAGCTTATCAATGGACTGCATAACATCAAAAGAATTAACAGACTATTCTTGTGGACAGGATCTGAAAAAACTGCACAGACATCTGCATTTTAATTTTTCAGTGATGAGCCTTGCCTGTATTCGAACATGGGGGAGTGATGCCTTGTATATGGTCATTTCAGTAAAAGCACAGTAACTGACATTTATGTATGAGATTGAGTTTTAAATAGGAGCACTTCAGTTTCCACAGTTTGCAGCAGTACAGTTCCCCAGACATCTGGATCGGGAGTGAGACTGCTGTGTAGGACGTAAGCAGTGCCATAAATTCTCCAGGTCAATGAGTTCTCAGGTTTTAAATCTGCAACTGCCAGTTTCATTTCACTAAATTTTCAAGTAACTACAGAAGTTTTCCAACCATCTACAGTAAGCAGCATGGCCAACTATCCCTGTAAAATTGGTAAGACATTTTGTGTATTTACATGCAGTATGGATGCCGGTAAAGAGGGTAGTAAACAGGGTTTTACTCTTAATATATCAAAATGACTAGATAACATTTTGAACAGACTATGTAAAACATTATTAGTGCAAGGTGACAGTCAGGAATTATGCAAATGGGTAGTAACATTTTACTGGTATTTTCAACAGAAAAATTTGTGGTATGACAATAAATATTTATTGTGTCAGTCATGCAAACTGGTTTCTGTATGTAATGTCACAAAAGTACAGTTCAGACCATTAATGGTAAACAACCATATAAGGGTTATACACTTGCATTATTTCCAGAAGTTAAACAGTTATGTCCAGTCACCACATGTAAAATGTTCATTTCAAAGTTACAACAGCAGTCAAATCGGTCATTGACAAAATCTCCTGTACATCTTGTTACATCCTTTAAACAAAAGTGCAATAAAGCCACTGCACAGCACAAAACAGATAAGGACAGAAACGAAGTTCATGGTGAACTGACTTCTTATAGCATACCCACAAGGACAGCCTCTCATAGCTAAGCTGTTAGATAATTTCAAGTCAAAAGGTAAACAGAACAGTTCTAGTGCATAGAAAGAGTAGTTAAAAGCAGTAAAGATTTGAAGCCACAAGACTGACATGCATGTATTTTCTTTTCACCTAAAGTGCCTCTGTTTAAAATGCACAAGAACAAAAGGCAGACAACAGCAAGTGTAAATAATGTAAATATAAGCATGTGTTAGTTAAGCCAATATATATTTTGTTTTTTACAATATTTTGTAATTGTATAATAGCATCAAAGACAGCAGAGACCCTGGCAAAAAAGGTATACAGAAGTAATATTACTAATATAAAGATGTACTGAGTGCATACTACTACAAATAGAACTCAAGGTAATTTCTCTTGTCCAGAGGTACAATAATGTCATGTTAAAATCATTTCCTAAAGCTAGAGTATAACAGTCGGGAAAACAACCAGAGGGCAGGCCATACATTTAATTCTCACAGCATAAAGCAAATAAACAATACTGCAATAAAATGCTGCATACTACACAGGGAAGAGCACTCTTTCAATTTTACACTGGTTGTGTAAACAGTACTGCAAAAGGGTCTAAAAACTACAGAAAAAAATTATATTAGCCTGCATCAATAATTTAGTAATTATTAAAAGACAACCTTGCCTTTTTATTGTCATCAAGTGATTAGGGTACCATCAACATATATGGTAGTGAGACAAAAATACCAGAAAACAGTAATACATTTTAATGTTTCAGTAATGTTTAATTAACAGGTTTCAATTTAATACTAAGTTTGTAAACTGGACTGAGGATACATTACAGTCTATGTATGTACAAATGCAAAAATATTCTGTGCAAAAAATCTGATACTAAATAATGAATATGCTTGGCATGTGCTGTACAGTAAATGGTTTAATATGTAAACAGCTTTCTTCAGTGTATAAACCATGTTTTTTACAACATTCTGTAAATCTATGTAAACAGACAATTTTACCGTCCAGTTTTAAAATGTTCACAGAGCGAGGCCCACAGTTTGTATGTATTGTAACAAATCAAAGTTTGCCATTTATTAAACAACCTCCCTTTGTAGGTTGTCTTAACAACATTACACATATAACCTGGCATAGTGACACAAATGTGCTTATTCCAGAAAACAAGGCTGCAATGCCTTTACGATAGAACCCATAGACATTGTCAATAATTAATGTAAAATGTTCACTAAAATCACTGTAAAGAGCATCACTGCATAGCTTCATAAATAAAAGCAAACCGTTAATTCAACAATTCCAAAAGGTTAATAAAACAATCTTAAGTCATGAGTTACAGCTCATAACTGGTGGGACATTTTTAATGAATGGTCTTCAAAAGGAAAAACGTTGTTAAATTGGATAATTCATCCTGGTCTAGTAGTAATGGTTGGTATCATTGTGTTAACCATACAAAACTGTGTTTTAACTTGCTGTATCAAAAGAAAACTAAAGGTTTTATTTCCTAATGTGTTTTCTGTAAATCATAATACCAAAGAATGTATATCAATGTAAACTGTTTTGTGTTTTTTAAAACAAAAAGGGAGAACTGTTAGATATACATATTCAGACATTTATAACAGTGCATACACACATGTTTATTAGATAAATATAGCAGTGCATATACACATCTGTTTATTAGAATAAAATATAACAGTACATGTACACTTCTGTTTGCTAGTTAGATGCACGTGCACTTCTATTTGCTAGAATATATGTAGGAAAATATAGCTAGTTAGAAGCATGTACACTTCTGTTTGCTAGAATATATCTAGGAAAATAGTCAGTTATTCTGTTTGCTAGCATATACATTAAAGGGTTAAACTGCTCTTATCTAAAAATAAAGTAAAAAGGCATCCAGCTGTATGTAACATGAATGTTCAGCGTTTGTTACAACTTCACGGAAAAATGATAATAAGGGTAACTCCTTAATTCCTGAGACCCAGGTGAAGAAATAAACAACTTCCTATCGGGTTGAAGACAAGGACAACTCCCTAGACTGTCACATAATTCACATTGAAACAGAACACAGATTAGTTTATCAATGGACTGCATAACATCAAAAGAATTAACAGACTATTCTCATGGACAGGATCTGAAAAAAGTGTATACAAGGACAGTAAAATTGAATGATATTAGATCCGATTTCTTGTTAGATATGTATACTGGAGAACATAATCCATGCTGTCTGAAAAGCTTAATCTGTGACATTAAAAGCTGTAAACTGTACAGTATTGTACATGTTGTCTGTTGCATAGGCAAGTTATTTTAGTAGTAACTGCGCAAAGTTAATATATAGTGCTGAAAAGGTTAATAGTCTGCAAAGTTCAGTGCATTAATCAGACTTTTATTTTAACAAGGCACCAGCAGCATCCAGGAGCACAGACATCTGCATTTAATTTTTCAACTTTCATAAGAATACATGCTTACAACTGGATAATGTCAGCATGCTCAGGGAGTAAGACCCTTGCTTACTGGTTGCTGCCTTTGCTGTTTACTGTGGCACTGGGGAAAGAGTGGGTGTTAAGCATTAAAAGACATGAAGAGGACATCTTTTGAAGAAACTATTTTAAAAGACAGTGTTCAACTTGATGGCTGCAGTAGACATTTAATTCTGGATGTGAAAGGAAAGCTGTTTGCTAAGGTTTGCTACAGAAAAACACATCTAACATACTTACTGAAAGTGCTGAAAGTCCTAAAAGACCTATGTATACACTAAGTCTAGCATGCTGTCATGGGGGGTTGAAGGGTACTATGCACGGGTTCCTATTACGTGAACAAACTTCAACAAGTTCGAACCTTATACTGTCAAAACCATATAGTCAAACTTGCAGAAGTTCAAACATGGAAAAAAAAATAAAACATGCAACAGTAAAATAACTGTTACAAGCAGGGGGGCAAGCCCCCTGCAACCCTCACACCCCCCGCTCTTTAAATATACCCACTCTGAGACTGCACTATAGTTGTTGCATGTTTTATTTTTTTTTCCGTGTTCAAAGTTTTGAAACTTCGAACAGACAAGTTTGATATTGTTGTGTTTAAAGTTTCAAAACTTCAATCACGTAGTAGGAACCCACTATACACCATTCAGAGGTTCAACAGCAGAATTCAAGTGGACAATCTCTGCACACAATGTATTCTAACATCAAATGTCAGTGACAGATTGACATTATCAGAAAAGGGTCAGACTAAGGCCAGTATTCATACTTGCATTTGCACAAATGCAATAGAGGTATCTCTGATGTTTATGAATGAGCACAGAAAAGACGAGATTCGCAGAGGCCATTTAAGCTAATGTAAAAGGCCACAGTATAATGAGATGTAAATGAGAAACTCTGCAAAGCGACATATGCTAATGAGGTATTCTTGCAATTCGTAGTCCAGTATTAATGTGGTAGGCACATCCCTAGTTAAATGCAGTGCTTCACCTTTCATATTGGGATGGAGCAGTGGTGCAGTGGTAGCATTGTTGCCTCACAGCAAGAGGTTCTCTGGTTTGATTCTCTGCTGGAGTGCCTTCTGTGCAGAGTCTGAATGTCCTCCCTACATTCATGTGGGTTTTCTCTGGGTGCTCCGATTTCCTCCCATGTTACAAAGACATGTGTCCCTTAGCCTCTGCTGAAAATTGGCTTTGTTCCAAGTCGGACTTTCCTGGTTAACAAATGTTAAATAAATAAAAATAAAATAAACAAAAAATGAAATATCAGAGTTGCAAACATTTATCCCTTTAGTAGTTTGTTCAATTATACACAAGCACTAAAATGAAACATGTCCCTACTGATCCCTTCAGCAGTATGTCCAAGTATGCATATGCACCAGAATTAAACATTTCACCCAATGACCCTTTCAGTAGTCTGCCCATGAATGCACAAGCACATATCTGACATTGAGATGAAACATTTCCTCCAATCACCCCTTCAGAAGTCACCCATGTATGCACAAGCATGTTGCTGACATCAAAATGAAACATTTCACCAACACCTTCACTAGTCTGCCCATGTATGCACAAATGTGTCCCTGACAACAAAATTAAACATTTCACCCAATGACCCCTTCAGTATTCTGCCCATGTATGCTCAAGCATGCCCCATACATCAAAATAAAAAAAAACTACCCTCAACAACCCCTTCAATACTCTGCCCATGTAGGCACAAGCACATCCTTGACATCAAAATGAAACATTTACCCTAATGACCCCTTCAGTACTCTGCCCATGTAGGGAAAAGCACATCCCTGACATCAAAATGAAACATTTACCCTAATGACCCCTTCAGTACTCTGCCCATGTAGGGAAAAGCACATCCCTGACATCAAAATGAAACATTTACCCTAATGACCCCTTCAGTACTCTGCCCATGTATGCACAAACACATCCCTGGCATTAGAAGGAAACATTTACCCTAATGATCCCTTCAGTAATATGCCCATGTAGGCACAAGCACATCCCTGACATCAAAAGGAAACATTTACCCTAATGATCCCTTCAGTAAGCCCATGTAGGCACAAGCACATCCCTGACATCAAAATGAAACATTTACCCTAATGATCCCTTCAGTAAGCCCATGTAGGCACAAGCACATCCCTGACATCAAAATGAAACATTTACCCTAATGATCCCTTCAGTAAGCCCATGTAGGCACAAGCACATCCCTGACATCAAAATGAAACATTTACCCTAATAATCCCTTCAGTAAGCCCATGTAGGCACAAGCACATCCCTGGCATCAAAAAGAAACATTTTCCCTAATGATCCTTCAGTAATCTGCCGATGTAGACACAAGCACATCTCTGACATCAAAATGAAGCATTTACCCTAATGATCCCTTCAGTAATCTGCTCATTTAGGCACAAGCACATCCCTGACATCAAAATGAAACATTTACCCTAATGATCCCTTCAGTAATCTGCCCATGTATGCTCAAGCACATCCCTGACAAAAAAAAGAAACATTTACCCTAATGATCCCTTCAATACTCTGCCCATGTAGGCACAAGCACATCCCTGACATCAAAATGAAACATTTACCCTAATGATCCCTTCAGTAATCTGCCCATGTAGGCACAAGCACATCCTTGATACTCAAAAAAACCCTTTCTTTTCCCTTCGCATCTCTGTATTCTTCTGTTAAATTGCTGCTTAGTGGTGTAAATTCCAGGCTATTTTCACACTTGGTATGTAAATGAGCTCATTACTGATTCATTCTTATGAATTCTACTGATATACAAATGTGTAATGCTGCATATCTGCATTTCAGATGGCCCCTATTGCTTATGTCATATGCATGTTATACTTTTGCGACAGGGAGGAGTGTTTATAAAAAGACCTCTGCATTTACATATTCATCCTGCAAGTCTGAGATTTGCATATTCACTTAGCTTCACTCTTTGAGGATTACCGCTACAAAAATGCAAATCCACAGACTATGAGTACTGGCCTAAATATCTGGCAAAATGCTACTGGATATTAAGTTCAATGCCAACCAGAATCTGGAAATCTTAGATACAATATAAAATAAAATGAAAAAAGAAGTAGGCAATAATGTTTGTATCTAAAGTTCTTTCATTCATTCATTCATTCATTCGTTCATTCATTCATTCATTCATTCATTCATTCGTTCATTCATTCGTTCATTCATTCATTCGTTCATTCATTCGTTCGTTCGTTCATTCATTCGTTCATTCATTCGTCCATTCGTTCATTCATTCATTCATTCGTTCATTCATTCATTCGTTCATTCATTCGTTCATTCATTCATTCATTCGTTCATTCATTCGTTCATTCATTCATTCATTCATTCGTTCATTCATTCATTCGTTCATTTATTCGTTCATTCGTTCATTCATTCATTCATTCATTCATTCATTCATTCATTCATTCGTTCATTCTTTCTCCAATGGTTTATCATATCAAAGTTGTAAACAAGCTGGAGACTGTTGCCACATTCAGTGGTTGTAAAGCAGAAAACAAATCGTAGTCAGCATGTCATTCGATCACAAAACATGCATATTCATTCATCCTTACCCACTGCATGCATACCTATGTTTACTGGTTTACCTAATGGCATGCCATAGGTATGAGAGTGAACCACCCAGTGAAAATTCACACAGACCTAAAGAGGACATGCAGACTCCACACAGAGGGCACAACAACCCAGAAACTGAAATGGATAACCAGGAGCTATGGGGCAGTAGTGATGGTCTCCGTGCTACTGTATGTGTAAACGTCTGCACACTGAACTATCTCCTGTAGTACACAAACATTCCTTGTGCAGTAACTCACTATAGTACCAATGTGAAATCACACAGACGTAGCCATGTATACGAGATGCACTACCAATAAATTATATTCATAGTGGGCCTTGTAGCACCGTTATCAAATCTATTATGCTACAGATGCTTTTCTACTGTATTACTAACAGCATTCAGTTCTGTTGTGTATTACTAACAGCATTCAGTTATGTTGCTTATTATCAGTACTGTTTATACTTCTTGGTTTTGTTCCATTTTGCCATAAGTAATTCCACTCAAATTGGAAATTCAAAGCTGGTTAATAAATTAACTGTGACAGCATGACATTTTGCAATTTGTCTTGCTCAGAGAGTGCTGTAGCATTAATAAATCATAAAATGGATATATAATTTCAAATGTATTGTTGCCTCGACTCTGGTTTTCTTTTTCTAGATTTGGACTTTCCGAACTACTACAAAAAACTAAGATGAGCTCCTGAAACTGAACTACCAAGCAGGCATGCAAAGGTATTTAATATTAACAAATGCAACAGTCTGCTGTCTCCCCATTTGCATACAATGTCTTAATTTCACCAAATACATATTTTAATCTGTATGCAGAAGCTAATACATTTATGTGAGCATTTTTCCTAATAAATTTGAACAGTAAAACCCAAATTCCAAAATTCAGAATTAAAAAATAATGCATCACAAAAGTACAAAGTCTTGAAGGCCTAATCCACATACAGTTTGATATTATGCTCAGTTATGCTTATTTGTATGAGTGTTTTTTTTTTTCTTTTTTCATAAAATGCATGTTTGCATGTTCTCCCTGTGTTCGCGTGGGTTTCCTCCGGGTACTCTGGTTTCCTCCCACATTCCAAAGACATGCATCTGGAGCATTTCTCCCCGGGCCTCCGCTGAAAACAGGCTCTGTGGAACCTAGTCGGACATTCCTGGTCAACAAATGTTAAATAAATAAATTAAATAAAATAAATAAAAAATAAATAAAAATAAAATGCTAAAAGTGAGCAGTTTGGATATAAGCATTATGAAGTCTTCCAAGAATTTTCTTAGAGTTAAAAAATTAAATGTTGGCTTTCCATTTATTATACACTAGGTTAATACTGACATATTATGTGTACTCCATTCTTTAGAAAACTAAATCAAATTATTTGGTTTATTTCAGTGAGATGATGCAAAAAAGATAGCTATGAAGATAACAGTATGATAATTCTAGTACTACCTTTAGTAGCTTGTAATACACGAATCCGAATATACCTACTGCACAGTTCATTGAATCATGATTTGTTGAGATGTACACCGGATATACTGAAACTGAAAAAGACAAAGGGTTTGCTTTATCTACTTTTCTGCAAATGAAGAGGGAGCAGATATCTCAAGTGGGTGAATTTAAATATCTTGGGGTCTTTTTCACATATGAGCATAGAGGAGGTAGAAAGGATAATGGGACTGATGAAGAGATGGGTGCAGATGTAGCAGTACTGTAGCTAATGCAAAGGACCATGTGCAAGGGTAGAGGAGATTAGGTGACCGGACAGCAGAATGGTGCAGTGGTACAGTGCTGCGTGCACTGAACAGGACAATGCATGAGGGAAGAGGACATCATGTGACTGAATAGCAGACAGGCACATTACTGCAGGCATTGAACAGAACCATCCTTGACAGGATATGAGATCAGGAGACTGAATAGCAGACTCATGCACTGGTACAGTGCTGCAGGTATCATAAACTACCATTAGTGAGGGCAGAGAAGATAAGGTGACTGAACCGCAGACTGGTGCACTGATAATCAAATGCAGGCATCAAACAAGACCATGCTGAAAAATGCACAAACTAGCTAGTACATTTGGCTGGTGGCTCATGCTCAGCCAGGGATGATGGTTCTTGTTTAGACTCCTGTGGCATGTTGCTGTTGTCTTTGGACCTCCATTCAACATATATGTAGTATGAGGGGTTCTAATCCCACACACAAACTCTATAGATATTGAAAGTTATCCACAGACTGCCCCTCCTATGGAACATGCTTCCCATCCATGTGAAGCTAAGTTTGTCTACTGCCCAGTTTAAGCACAACCTAGAGTAGTGGATGGGGAATAGGAACTTTACACTGGACCCGGCACATATGTCCCTTATGGACAAAAGCAGCTTATAAATGCCTGGCCCTTAATGTCTTATTTGGATACAGGATATCATTATTCCTTTGGGAAAACTTGGCTAGGCTTAGAAAGGTCTCCTGGGTCATTAGCCTACTAACAATATATGAAGTTATGCTTGAAGGTAAAATAAATCAGGTGACTAAAGATCAGACTGGTGCAGTACTACAGGCATTGAAGATCACCATGAGTTATGGTAGAGGATATCAGGTGACTGAACACAAGACTGGTGGGATAGTACAGTACTGCAGGCATTGTATCGGACCACAGATGAGGGAAGAAAAGATCATGTGACTGTACAGCAGACTGGTACAGTACCATGGGCATTGAACAGAACCAGGAGTGAGGGAAGATTTGATCAGGTACAGAAGATCAGGTGAGTCAACAGGAGAATGGTGTACTGGTACAGTACTGCAGCAATTGAAAAGGAACATATGTGAGGGTCAAGGAGATCAAGTGACTGAACAGCAGACAAGTGCAGTACAACAAGCATCGAACAGAACCATGCATAAGGGTAGAGGAGATCAGGTTACTGAACAGCAGACTGGTGCACTGCTGCAGTACTGCAAGTATTGAACAGGACCATGTGTGTGGGTAAGGGAGATCAGGTGAATGAATGGCAAACTGGTAAATTGGTTCAGTACAGTAGGAATTGAACACAGCCATGTGTGAGGGTTGAGAAAATCTGTTGACTGAGCAGAAAACAGGTACAGTACTACAGACATTAACAGGATCATGTGTGAGGATGGTGGTGCTCAGGTGAGTGAATAGTAGACTAATGCACTTGTGCAGTACCACAGACCTTGAACCTGACCACAGGGGAATGTAGAGGAGATCAGGTGATGGAACATCAAAATGGTACAGTACTACAGGCACAGAACAAGATGGTATAAGACACCAGGTGACTGAACAGCAGACTCATGTACTAGTACAGTGCTACAGGTATTATAGAGGATCATGAGTGAGAGAAGAGAAGATCAGATGTCTGAACATGAGACTGGTGCAATGGTACTGAACTGCAGGCATTGAAAAGAACAATATACGAGAGAAGAAAATTACAGGTGACTGAATAGTAGACTGGTGCAGTGGTACAGTGTTACAGACATTGTAAAGGAGTGTGTGTGTGAGGGTACAGGGGATCAGGTAACTGAGCAGAAGAATGGTGCACTGGTACAGTACTGCAGGCATTGAACAGGACCATGTGTGAGGGCAGAGGAGATCATATATCTGAAAAGCTGAATGCTGCACTGGTACAATACTGCAGGTGTAATAGCTGACCACATGTGAGGGTAGAGGAGATCAGGTGACTGAACAGCAGAGTGGTACAGAACTGCAAGCATATAAGAAGACCTTTTTTTGAGGGGAGGGGAGATCAGTTTACCAAACAGCAAACTGGTGCACTGGTACAGTACTGCAGGAATTGAAAAGGACCATGCATAAGGGTTGAGGAGATCACATTATTATCTGTAGTATTACAGATTAGTACTGGTGCATTAGTACACTACTGCAGGCATTGAACTGAACCATGTGCAAGGGTAAAGGAGATCAGGTGAATGAAAAATAGACTGGTGCATTGATACTGCACAGCAGGCATAGGCTCATAGTTTCATAGGTAGGTACTAGGCTATTGGCCCTAGGGCCTATACAAGCCTAGCCATAACAATTATCTGGCTATTGCTTCCCACAAATATTTACTTTCCTGGACCCCTGTCCCTGCAGGATGACTGACATAATCCCCGGGGTGAATTTCCTATCTCCCATCCAATCATCAAGGTTCCTTTTGAAGAGAACCAAAGAGGCACTATGCTTGACGTGTAAGGGCAGCCTATTCCAGAGTATGGGGAATCTCTGGGTCAGGAACCTATCCCTCCAGCATATTCTATTCATCATGATGACAAGGTTAAGATCCCTGGAACAAGTGGCTCCGAGGATTGGGATTTCTTTAAGTGTAGCATGTCCAACAACTCTGGGTTTGACATGGCCTTGTATGTTAGGCAGAGATCGCCTCTGAGTCAGTGATATGTGACAGTGTATAGCTGGAGTTTCTTTAGATGGTCAGCATAAGGCATCTGCTTTAGGCCTGTGATTTTTTTTTTTGTGAGGTATTTCTGCAGCCTTTCTATTTGTTGCAGATGTCTTGTGAGGTACATACCAAATGGGGCATTGTATTCTATAATGAGTCTAATAAGGGATGAGTACAGAGGGACAATGACCTCCTTTTTCTGGATGAAAAGCCCTTAGTGATGAGGTGTGCCACGTAGAAGGATTTTCTAACTGTTGTGGCTATGTGGTTATCAAAGGTGAGACAACTGTCCACCTGTGTCCCTAGGTCTCTTATCACACTTTCGGTGTTTAGTGCACTGCCACCTATGTGGTAGTTCACTGGTATGTGGCTTTTCCCAATGGGGACAACTATACATTTTTGGCATTTAGCTTGAGCCCATGGCTCTGGCATCAGGTATCTGTTTTGGTAGGGCCCTTTTGTAGTATATTCACATTATTTTGGGGAATAATGCGAACTTTGTAAGCCAGAGACCCTTAATGTTGGCCTGTACTTCAGAGAAGTAGATGCCAAACAAGAGTGGTCCCAGGACAGAACCCTGTGGTATACCACTTGTCACTTGTCTGGAGCTGGATTTGGAGTTGGCTACTTTTACAGTGTATGTTCTGTTAGTAAGCCAGTTTGTAACCCATCAAGTGATGTAGGGATTAATGCCCAGCTTAGTAAATTTATCTATGATTCCAGAGTGGGGGATAGTGTCGAAAGCCTTGGCAAGGTCCAAATAGGCTGTGTGAACCACCTTACCCTCATCCATGGCTCTGGAGACTGATTTGAAGAAATTGATCAGGTTCACGAAGCAAGATCAGCCCTTCACGAATGCAAACTGGGTGGGGTCCAGTGTTTGAAGGTTGCCAATGTCTTTGTCTATAAGTTCCATGATAATATGTTCTATGGTCTTGCAGATCAGCCTCATCAGACTGATGGGACAGTAGTTCCCGGGATCCAAAGTGGATCCCCCCTTGTGGAGTGGGATGACTGTAGCTGTACGCCACTCTGTCTGCACGAAGCCTGAGGTGAGGCTATTCTTACATATGACACATAAGTGAGGTGCCAGTTCATTTTGTAGTTCATGCAGTACATAGCCCAGGATGTTGTGTGGTCCCATGGATGCTGTATTCTTGGCTTTGGAGGGTGCGGTTTTTACCTTAGTGGCCATGATTACCAGAATTTGGGATTTCTTCGGAATTGAGATGGGCCCTTTAGGGGGTGAAGCTGGTACTGAATCTATCTGCCAGGATATTGGCAATATCCTTGGGATCAGTATATCTAGTGCCATTCTGCTGTAGCTCAGAGCAGATCTGAGTATTGCCATTTAGATTCTTGACATAGCTATAGAATGTGTTGTGGTTGTTTTTGGAATCTTTGGCAATTTTGTTTTTGTAACTAGCTTTGGAAGATTGTATGAGGGGATCCAGCTTTCTACTGAGGCTGGTGAGGGAGTTTTTTGAATCCTGGGTTCTTCTGAATTTCTGCAACAGTTTCTTCCTTCTGTTGTACAGCTTGTTTATGGTAGGGGACCACCATATTGGCTTCCTTTTTTTAGAGGACAGCATCTTGGTTCTATTTGGGATGGCTCGGTCCATGCACAAGTGAATGTGCTCGTACAGCACCTTTGTGTAGGATTCAGCAGTTGAACTTCCAATTCCCATCTGCATGGGTGTCATGAAGTTTGTTACTTCTGACTTAAGAAGCATGAAGTTGGCTTTGGAGAAGTTTTTTACGGAGGTTTCCTTAAAGGGGGGTGAGGGTGGGACGTGGATGTCAAGGGTGATTCACTTATGGTCTAATCTGACCTATAAGGGGGTGACCACTGGTGTGGAGCATCGATCTCCCATGTTGGTAATGACCAGGTCTAGAATATTGGTACCCCCGGTGGGACTATGAATTAGTTGCTCTAGGGCGTTGGAATTTATGAATTCCAAGAAACGTTGAGCAAAGGTGTTGGTACAGGAGTAGTTTTCCAAGTTAATGGCAGGATAGTTGAAATCACCCAGCATTAGAGTGATCTTGTAAAGGAAAATGTGTGAGGGGCAGAATACATCAGGTGACTGAACAGCTGACTGGTATAGTACTGCAGGTATTGAAAAGAATCATGTGTAAGGCTACAGTAGATAAGGTGACTAAACAGCAGTCATGTACAGTACTGCAGGCATTGAGTAAAGCCATGCATAAGGGTAAAGGAGGTCATTTGGCTTAAAAGCAGACTGATGTACCGGTACTGTATTGCAGGTATTGAACACAACCATTTCCGAGGGTAAAGAAGCTCAGGTGATGGAACAACAGACTGGTGCGCTGGTAGTATACTGCAGATATTGCACCAGATCACCTGTGAGGGTAGGAGAGATCAGGTGACTGAATAACAAACTGGTGCACTGGTTCAGTAGTGCTGGTATTGAACAGGGCCACGCATGATTGTGATGGAGATTAAGTGACTGAACAGCAGTCTTGTGAAGGACCATGTGTGAGGACAGAAGACATGAGGTGACTAAATAGCAGATTGGTGGACTTGTACAGTACTGCTGCCATTGTACCTGACCACAAGTGAGGGTAGAGGAGATCAGGCGTCTGAACAGCAGGTTGGTGCAGTACTTCAAGCCTTAAACAGAACCATGTGAGGGGGTAGAGAAGATCAAAGTACTGAACAGCAGACTTGTGCACTGGTACGGTTATGCAGGCATTGAAAAGAACCATGTGCTTGAGAGGAGGAGATCAGGTTAATAACCATCTGACAGATACAGTGTTGCAGATATTGAACAGGCAACCGAACAGCAGACTTGGTGCACTGGTACAGTATTGCAGGAATTGAACAAGAATATGCATGAAGGTCATGGATATCAGGTGACTGAATAGCATACAGGTGTATAACAGGCAGTGAGCAGGACCATGCAACAGGGTAGTGGAGATCAGGTGAATGAACAACAGACTGGTACACTGCTAGAGTACTGCATGTGTTGTACCTGATCATGGGTGAGAGGAGAGGATAGCAGGTGACTGA
This sequence comes from Protopterus annectens, assembly GCF_019279795.1. Lineage (NCBI taxonomy): Eukaryota > Metazoa > Chordata > Ceratodontiformes > Protopteridae > Protopterus > Protopterus annectens. The sequence goes on from NC_056748.1 coordinate 1,089,898,648, forward strand.
ACAGCAGAGTTGTGCAGTACTGCAGGCATTGAACAGAAGCATGTGTGATGGTTGAGCATATCAAAAGACTGAACAACAGACTGGTACAGTACCACAGGCATTGAGCAGAAGCAGGCTGATGAACTGGTAGAGTACTGTGGGTATAAATCATGTAGACTTGAAAGCATTGTATAAGGGTAGAAGATTAGGTGACTGAACGCATTGAAGAAGACTGTGGATGAAGATATTTGGGATCAGGTGACTGAACAGAAGGCTAGTGCACTGGTACAGTACTGCAGGCATTTCTTTGAACCATGTGCATACATTACTGCAGACATTAAACATAATGATCAGTGAGGGTACTGTAGATCAGGTGACTGAACACCAGCCTTGTGCACTAGTACAGTATTGCAGGCATTAAACAGACCAGGAAGAGGAGATCAGGTGAGTGAAGAGCAGACTTGACCACTGTTACTGTACTGCAGGCATCGAACATAACCATTTGCAAAGGTAAAGGAGATCAGATGATTGAACAACAGTCTGGTCCACTGGTATAGTACTGCAGGCATGTCACCAGAACACAGGTTTAGATAGAAGAGAACAGGTGACTGAACAGCAGGATGGTGTATTCACAGAGTACTGCAGCCATTGTGTCAGACCACAGGTGAGGGTAGATGAGATCAGGTGAATTAACAACAGACAGGTACAATACTGCAGGCATTGAACAGGACCATGACTGAGGGTATAGGACATGATTTGACTGAACACAGACGTGCACTGGTATAGTACTGTAGGCATTGTAAATGACAATGTATGAGGGTAGAGGAGATCAGGTGACTGAACAGCAGACAATTGCTGTACTGCAGGCATTGTATAAGACCATGGGTGAGGGTACAGGAGATCAGGTGACTGAAAAGCAGACTGGTACAGTACTGCAGACATTGAACAATACCTCATGTGAGGGTAGTGGGGATCAGGTGACTGAACAGCAAACTGCTGCTCTGGTTCAGTACAGCAGGCATTGAACAGGACCATGTGTGATGCCTGAGGAGATCAAGTGATCAAACAGTAGACAGGTAGAGTACTACAGGCAGTGAACAAAACCATGCATGCTGGTAATGAAGAGAAGTAGGTGACTGAAGAGCATACTGGTGCTTTGGCACAGTAATTCAAGTATTGTACCCGATCACAGGTGATGATAGAGGAGATCAAGCGATAGAACATCAGACTGGTAGAGTATTACAGGCATTGCTCAGAACCATGGTTGAGGCTGTTGGAGATCAGCTGACTGGTGCAATACTGCAGGTATTGAACAATACCATGTGTGAGGGTAGAAGAGTTCAGGTGGCTGAACAGCAGACTGGTATATTGGTACAGTACTGCAGGCATTTTAAAGAACTGTGTCTGGTCCACTGTGTGTGAGAGGTATAAGAGATCACATGACTGAACAGCAGACTGGCGCACTAGTACTATACAGCAGGCACTGCAAAGAATCATGTGTAAGGTTAGAACAGATAAGGTGACTAAAGAGCAGACAGGTACAGTGCTGTAAGCACTGAACAGCACCATGTGTGAGGGTAGATACAGGAGATCTGGTGACTGAACAATAGACTGGTGCAGTCATACAGTAGTGCAGCCATTGAACATGATCATGAGACAGGGTAGAGGAGATCAGGTGACTGAACAATAGACTGGTGCAGTCGTACAGTAGTGCAGCCATTGAACATGATCATGAGACAGGGTAGAGGAGATCAGGTGACTTGAACAATAGACTGATACAGTAGTGCAGCCATTGAACATGACCAAGAGACAGGGTAGAGGAGATCAGGTGACTGAAGAGCAGAACTGCTGCAGTGGTACAACACTACTGGCATTGAACAGGACCATGCATGAGGGTAGAGGAGATCAGGTGACTGAACTGCAAACTGCTGCACTGGTACGGTATGCTAGGCATTGAATAGGGCAATGGGTGAGAGTAGAGAAGATCAGTTGACTAAACTACCAACTTGTACTGTACTGCAAGCAGTGAACAGACTCATGCGTGAAAGTAATTTAGATGAGGTGACTGAACAGCAGACTGTAAATTGTAGAGTACTGCAGGCATAGAGCAGGATCATGCATGAGGTTAGGGAAGATCAGGTGACTGAACAGCAAATTTGTGCACTGATAAAGTAGTGCAGGAATTGAACAGGACCATGTGTGAGTGTCGATGAGATCACATGACTGAACATCAGCAGGTGCAGCACAATAGGCATTTAAAAGAAACATGCATGAGTGTAGAGGAGATCAGGTGACTTAACAGACTGGTGCACTGGTACATTACAGCAGGTATTATCAAGGAACATGAGGGATGACTCCCCAGTTCTAGAAGGAAGTAGCAGTCCACAAAAATCTCAAAAACTGACAGGCCAAATAAGAGCCATAATGATGATAGAGTGGAGTCCTGAGGATGAGAAAGAAATTAGTTATTATTACTATTATGCAAGAAGCCCAGAATGTCGAGACAAAAGATATACAAAAAAGATTAAAAAAGAAATTAGAGGAAAGAAAAATATTTGTAAAAGAAAAACTGTCAAAAACGCCAAATGTAAATTTGTGTTCATTAATGCAAAAGATTCATGGAAAACATTATGCAGACCAAGAAACCTTGGGCTGTTTGGAAAAAGAGTTGACTAAGGAAGTGCAAAGATATAAAGAACAAAATCTACAGATTTTTGAAAAGTGTGAAAAAGAAATATGGATAAGGGAAAAAAGAAAGCTCTGATATGGTGCAATATTTACGTAAAGAAAAAAGCCAGATTAGTTAATACAAAAAAGCATCTCCAAAGATATTTGGAGAAAAATACAGGCAAAGCCACCCAGATATGGAAAATTTCAGAATACAAAAAATAAGATCACAAGGAGGGAATGCAGAACCAAAGATTAGTAAAGTAGAAGTTAAAAAAAAAATAAAAGCTGAAGTTATGGAATACCTGTTACGTGAAGGATTTAGTGTAGAAAATGTAACTCTAACATCACAGCATGGTAGATTAATGAATCCCTAAATTGAGGAGAAACCAGTGGACTGGGAAGATCAGTTACAATATGAAGATGCTGTGGAGCCTTCTGCAGAAAACTGGTACAAAAATTAATTTGGAGTTGCCACAGAAACTGTGGTAACTTTGACACAATCAGTGTTGTGGACTGATAGGCCAGTGAGTTCCCATATGAAACAGCAATAGATAGCACATAGGTTCCTAGGTATGTACTAGGCTAATGGCCCTGGAGCCTTTACAAGCCTAGCCCATAGAAGTGCCCGGGTTTCTTGGTGAAGCTGGAGAAAATATGACACAGGAAGATCTTCTGGAACTTTCTGTAGAATGCCCACAGGAAACAGAGAACAAAGAATGTGCCGCTAGTTTAGAAGAAAATGATCTAAAGGAAGAATTGCTTGATCTAATATAGATGGATAGACATATTACGATCAATGAAAGAAATAGACTACAGAAAGTAAATAAGACCCAAAATGTTAGTAGTTTGTTAAAAGAAATGAAAACAGTAATCAAGACTGTTCATAGAAATTCATGTGATATAACAGAAGTAAATAGGATATTAATCCCTACATCACTCAATGGGTTGCCAACTGGCTTACTGACAGAACCCACACTGTAAAAGTAGCCAACTACAAATCCAGCTCCAGACAAGTGACAAGTGGAGTACCTCAGGGTTCAGTCCTGGGACCGCTCTTGTTTGGCATCTACTTCTCTGAAGTACAGGCCAACAAATAGGGACCCTGACTAACAAAGTTTGCAGATGACTGCAGACTGGCAGCCATTAATGAATCCCCAAATGACGTGGATATTCTACAAAAGGGTCTTAAAGAAACAGATGCTTGGTGCCAGAGCCATGGGCTCAAGCTCAATGCCAAGAAATGTATAGTTATCCCCTTTGGGAAAAAACATGTACCCGTGAATTACCACATAGGTGGCAGTACACTAAACACCGAAAGTGTGATGAGACTTAGGGATACAGGTGGACAGTTGTCTCACCTTCGATAACCACATCGCCATGACAGTCAAGAAATCTTTCTATGTTGCACACCTCATCACTAAGGGCTTTTCATCCAGAAAAATGGAGGTCATTGTCCCACTGTACTCATCCCTCATTAGACCCATTATAGAATATAATGCCCCATTTGGCATGTACCTCTCAAGACATCTGCAACAACTGGAAAGGGCGCAGAAATACCTCACTAAAAGAATCACAGGCCTAAAGCGGATGCCCTCTGCTGACTGCATAAAAAAACTCCAGCTATACTCTGTCGCATATCCATCTACTCAGAGGCGATCTCTGCTTAACATACAAGGCCATGTCAAACCCAGAGCTGTTGGACATGCTACACTTGATGAAATCCCAATCCCTCAGAACCACACGTTCCAGGGATCTAAACCTTGTCATCACAATGAACAAAACATGCTGGAATAGACTGCCCATACATGTCAAGCAGAGTGCCTCTTTGGCTGTCTTCAAAAGGAACCTTGACGATTGGATGGGAGATACAAAATTCACCCCAGAGATCACGTCATTCACCCTGCTAGACAGGGGTCCAGGGAACTAAATATTGTGGGAAGAAATAGCCAGGGAATTGTTATGGCTAGGCTTGTATAGGCCCTAGGGCCAATATCCTAGTACCAACCTATGTACCTATGAACCTATGATATATTACTGTGCAGCTAAGTTAATAACAGATAAAATCTTACCGCAAAAACACAGGGCAGGGAAAAGAACATAGACAAATCAAATGGCATCATGGAAGCATCAAATAGAGAAAACTATAAATCCATTAAAACAAGTGTCACTGATAGAGTACAGAAGAGGGAACAGATTAACAAAATGCTCAGAAAGATAGATGTGATGAAAGCAGTGCATGTGCAGTATCAGAACAAACCAGGATCTGTTGTACACTATTGCAAATAATAAACTAAAGATATCAGAGCAAGCAAAAAATAAGATATGTAGATACATATAAAGGAAAAGTACAAAATAAGCAATTTATTGATGACCCATAAAAGTTTTATAGAGGATTGGGAAACAAGGCAAAAGGAATAGACACTCCATCAAAAAAAGATGGAATACACACATTTTGGACAAATATCTTCGAAGATCCTGGGGAACATAACAAAGATGTTGAATGGATTAAAGAAGTAAAATAAAGACTCAGAAAATGAAATGTACAGGATATGACATGGGATGAAGTAACTGCCAGAGAAATTGAAACAAAATTAAGAAAAGCTCCTAAATGGAACCCCCAGGCCGAGATGCAGTACCTAACTTCTGGCTAAAAGTATTATCATCTTTACATGAAGATTTAGCCATGAGTAACAACTATTTATATGAGCACCCTAAACAGACACCAACATGGCTAACAGGAAAAATTATCCTCTTCCTTAAGAGTGAACCTGCAAGCTATCCTAAAATCTATCGACCAATAACTTGCCATCCAATAAACTATACAATGGAATTGATGCCAACAGAGTTTATAGTCATTTAGAAGAAAACTCAATCATGGCAATAGAACAAAAGGATAATAAAAGAAAGTCATATGGAACAAAGGACAATTTGTTGTTAAATAAGGTCATAATGGAGAATTATAAAAGGAGGAAGAATCTAAGCAAGGCATGGATAGACTACAAAAAAGCATCTAACAGCATCCCACATTCATGGATAAAAGAGTGCTTACAAATATATAAGATACACCCTACATTGATCAGTTACATTACAGTGACCATGAAACAGTGGCAAAACACTTTGCAGCTAAGCCAAGATAAAGGACAAATCATTATCACAGGGATAAAAAGTCAGAGGGGTAATATTCCAGCATGACTCTGTCACCGCTGCTCTTTTGTCTTACCCTAAACCCACTAAGCTATCTGCCTAAAAGATTAGGTCATGGCTACAGTTTGGCTCCCAGAAAACAACAACATGTAAAGACTTATCTTCTATTTGTGGATGATTTAAAACTATATAGTCCATTAGATGAGGGGAACTGAAAGCACAATTGCATGTAGTCAAAACTTTCTCAGATGATATAAGAATGTCATCTGGTCTTGATAAATGTGTAAAAGCAACCTTTAAAGCAGGAAAACTGCAACACCAAGAAAATATCAGTCTGGGACAGGAATGTGATATAAAGGAACTTGAGCAAGAAGGAGTGTATAAATATTTGGGAATTGATGACTTATCAAAAATAAAACATGAAAAAATGCAAGCAAAACCTAGTAAGGAATATTTTGGAAGACTAAAATAATACTGAAAATAGCTCTGGCATCTAGGAACAAAGTCCAAGCTATAAATCAATCTGCTTTTCTTGTTCTAACTTACAGTTTTGGGTTGACTGACTGGCCCTAAAAGGTATTGGATCAGCTGGACAGGAAAACAAGAAAAATGCTGCATGCTTATCAAATAATTTACAAAAGTCAGTGCATATGAAGATTACATATTCCCCATTTTAAGGACGTATGGGCCTCCTCGAAATCCATTACATGTATAGATCTGCAATCATACGACTGCATACATATTTGCTGACCTCACAAGATCCAAACAGAAAAAGTTTTAAAATATGAGGAAAACAAGTCTAACTTTCCTGCTTAGTTTAGCAGACGTATTTTGGTTCAAGGAGAATGAAAATCAAACCAGAAGTAGATAAAACTCAGGCAACAAATGAATATGCTAAAAAACAAAAAGAATATAAGTTGCAGGATCAGATGAGAAGGCAAGAAATGTGGAAATATATAAATATAGTTTAAGTACATAAAACTCCTGGAACAACCTCATGTCTTGTATACAGATTGTCTCTATAGGCAGGCTCCTCTGCTGCTACATGGAAGATTTACCTTTCCAAATATAATCCTTTCCTTTGAGTTTAGGATACGGATGGTAGGTAGCAGGCATAACTACAGAATAACTAACCAATTGAAATTTGAAATTTAGTAAAAAAATTATAGCATTATTAATAGTAGTCATTATTTTATTATTTTATTATTTTATTATTCAGTTATCTATCAACATTTGTTTAGCCCTTTCAGCAGGGAGAGAGATTTCAAATATAACAGAGAAATACTATGGTTTATATATGTACAAAAAAAAACTACAGTAAATAGAAAAAGCTATTGAATATTTTATAAATAAACACAAAAATAATTGTTGAAGAATCATATGATATGTCAAGAACTGTTGAAGAGAGAGTTGAAAAATGAAAGTTGAATTGATTAGATGGCAAGCAGTATATTGTGTGGTAGGTTTGTGGGTGTGTAGGTATGAGGTAGTGGCAGAAGAAGCACAGAGGAAGTAGTATTTACATGCTGTGTACAAAATAAAAAATAAAGAGGAACAGATAGAACAGATAGTATTTTATTTCTGCTAGTGCTACAGATGAACTGAGAAAGAAGGAAGGAGCTAAGATAGAAAGATAGAGAAGTAATTATGAAAGAAAATGTGGGAAGAGACAGGTTAAGGAAAAGGTTTGTAAGGTCAGTCAAGGTGAGAGGAGTAATTAGTTAACCTCAAATCAGAGTGGGATTGAATTCCATGTTTTATTGATGTTACTGTATGGCTTAGGTAATCAGTTTAGTTGTTTTAGGTTAATCCAATGGTGTGGTGTGACCTATAGACCAGAGGGCTTGCCAACCTAACACTTCATTGTTGGATTTGTCCAGATGTTTGTGTGTGTATGTGAGTGATGATTTAAGATTGGAGAGAGAGGGGAAGGAGAAGGGAGCAAACAGTAGATGCTGTTTTTTTTTTTTTTTTGTCTGTGATGGACTGTTTTGAGTAGTATGATTTTTTTTGGTGACTTTTGATGGACTTATATTTATGCAGGTTAAAATTTCAACTGCAGTCTATAATGACCCCAATAGTTCTATGTCCAAAGAACATTTTATTTGTATAGGGAAGACTTATTTATAATCTGTCCTATTTATTTTAGACTTTGTTTTTTTTTCTTGCCAGAAGGTTGAGAGGGGTGTGGTATGTTGGTGTGTGAGAGAGAGAGAGAGAGAGAGAGAGAGAGAGAGCTCATGTCGATCAGGATTTAATGCAGGAATGGCTAAGGAGATGTGAATTTAAATCAAAAAATTAAAAGTTAATATTGGATGTTGTGGATAGTGGACTATGTACAAGTTGGTTTACAAAATCCATTGAACATGTCAGAGAAACAGATAAATGCAGGTTTTGTAAATCAGAATTGGAAACTGCTGCACATCTTGTTGTTGAGTGTGATACAGTAATGGCAGAAGGCCTGTATATTGAAAGGCATAATAATGTGGCAAGTCTGTTTAGTTGGGAATTGTGCAAACACTATAATACTGATATATATATATATATATATATATATATATATATATATATATATATATATATATATATATATATAAGAAGCATTAGAAACATGAGCCACAAAGCATTATAGAAAATGATGAAGTCTGTATCACATGGGATCACCTATTACCAACAGTTCAAAAAATAGATGCAAGAAAACGAGATATAGTATAGTAGTCCAGGAAATGAAGACAAAGGAAATATTGATCATTGAAATTGCTACACCCAATGATAACAGTGTCTTATGTACTGAGAGACACAAAGTCATAAAATACCAAGATTTGCAGGCAGAAACAAGGGCAATGTGGAAGAAGAATACCCAGACAGTTCCAATAGTAGTAGGAGCAATGGGTCTCATAAAAAATAAATTATAATCATATTTAGATATGTCACTGATACGTATAACTCGATATAAATTGAAGGAGTCAATTCTGGGCACATTGCAGGTGCTGTGAGGAGCACCTCTGGTTAACATCAAAGACTGAAACAATACTAATTTCATGAACTTTAATCATACTTTTACTTAGGAATGAGGTCCATTCCTGTCATGGTATTAGAAACCTAAATGTCTTGGAGAAATTGTAAAAGGAAGAACATGAGCGATAGGACAAAAGAGAAGGTAACTAAACAGCAGACTGATGCATTAATAGTGTTGCAAGTATTATAAAGGACCATGAGTGAGAGCAGAGAAGATCAGGCGACTGAAAAGTAGATTAGTGGACTGGTACTGTACAGCAGGCTTTTAACAGGACCATGCATGGGGATAGGGGAGATAGGGTCTATGTTTGGCTACTGAAAAATAAAAAACCTGAATGGTGAAATATCGAACGGAAGACAGCAAAACCGACAATTATCGAAGAATGACATTGTCAAAAAAAAGTCATTGAATGGACATATTTGGCCAACATTGCAAACACAACCAACCAAAGTGGGGGCTGCATCCCCCACACTCCCCTAACTATATATACCAGCTCTGAGATCACACTACAGTGGGGAATAGGACAAATTTAAAAGGTTTCCCTTCACTTACCTTATGCATTGTGTTACTTCCTGGTTGTTGGCCAATTATGGCCATTCAAAGAATTTATTTTTGATGATGTACTTGCTTGGTAATTGTCAGTTTCACTGTCTTTTTTTCTATAGTTCACTTTTTTATTTTTTTTATTTTTCAGTAGCCGACATAGACACAGGGAGATCATGTGACTGAATAGCAAATTTGTGCATTGGTAAAGTACTGCATGAATTGAACAGGACCAAGCATGAGGGTCAAGGAAATAAGTTGACTGAACAGCAGACTGGTGCACTGGTACAGTAATGTAGGCATTGTATTTGATCACAAGTGATGATAGAGGAGATCAGGTGACTGACCACCAGACTGATACATCACTGCAGGCATTGAACCAAACCATGAGTGAGGGTCAAGGAGGTCAGGTTATTAAACAGAAGACTGCTGCACTAGTACAATACTGCAGGCATTGTACCCGACTACAGTTGAGGGTAGAGCCAGATCCAGCACTAGGACACCTAGGCAGTTGCCGAGGGCTGGCTGGTTTTGGGGTTCCCACTGGGGGCTGCCATAACATGTAATTTTTGAATAAGCTATTTCAAAAACCAAAAAGATACAATTTTTGTCATTTGTCATGCATTTTTCATTAAGGAAACTCTGTACATGCATCATGAGATATATGACATAACATGCAAGATTTGGAACTGAGAACTTGGGGCTTCCATCTTTTTTTGGGGGGGTGTTGCACTCTGGAGGGATGTCATTCTTTGGATGAGATGTTAAACTGAGGCGCTTTTGTCTGTGTTAGTGGAAGGTACTAAGCTCTTTCTCATCTACTAGAGCTATCAAAGAGAGTAGGAGGAAGTTCCCTAATGCCCTGCCCAAATTTCCACTAGTAGTATAAACACCACCAAGGGTCTCCCAGAAAAGACGTTTCTAGCCTAGTGGGACTAACCTGGTCAACAAAAGATATTTAAATTAAATTCATATCTCTGTCTTCAGTTCAAAAGTAAAGATGAAAATAGTTTGTACACTGGCAGTTTTGAGCAGTATTTATGGTAATGGGGATGAAAGACATGTAATGGGACACTGGAATGGCTGCAGGGGGGCCCTGGTCCTTTCCCCTGCCTACGGCCCCATTTGACCATGATCCAGCTCTGGTTGAGGGTAGAGCTGGTCAAGTGACTGAAGAGCAGACTGATAAAATACTGCAGGCATTAAACAGAACCATGCCTGAGGCTAGAGAAGATTATGGTGATTAACAGCAGACAGGTAAATTGCTGCATGCATTGAAAAGGATCATGTGCAAAGGTAGAGGAGGTCAGGTGACTGAACAACTAACTGATGCACTGGTACAGTACTGCAGACATTGAACAGGTCCTTGTATGAGGGTAGGGAAGATCAGATAACTGAATAGCAAACTGGTGCATTGGTATAGCACTGCAGGAATTGAATAAGACCATGCATTAGAGTCAAAGAGATCAGATGACTGAACAACAGACAAGTGCAGTACAGCAGGCATTAAACAGAACCATGCATGAGGGTAGATGAGATCAGATGACTGAGCAGACAGCTGGTGCACTGGTACTGTGATGTAGGCATTAAAAAGAGCCATGCTTGTGGATAGATGAGATCATGTAACTGAAGACAAACAGCCACAGCACTGCAAGCATTGAATAAGACCATGTGTAACAATAGAGGAGGTCAGGTGACTGAATAATAGACTTGTACAGTTATAGAGTAGTGCAGTCATTAAAATGACCATGAGTGAGGGTTTAGATTAGGTGACTGAAGAGCAGAACTGCTGCACTGGTACAGCACTATAAGAATTGTAGGAAGAGGAGAACAGGTGACTCAAGAGCAGGCTGGTGCACTAGTATAGTACAGCAGGCACTGAACAGGACCATGCATGAGGGTAGAAGATATCTGGTAGCAGAACAGCAAACTAATGCACTGGTGTAGTGCTTCAGGAATTGAAAAAAGGACCACATGTTAGGGTCTAGGACATAAGGTGACTAAAAACAGGCAGGTGTAGTGCAGCAGGCATTAAACAGAACCACACATTAAGGTAGAGGAGATCAAGTGACTGAAAAGGAGACTGGTGCACAGGTACAGTACTGCAGGTATTACAAAGGACCATGAGTCAGAGTACAGAAGATCAGGTAAGTGAACAGCAGACTGGTGTACTGGTACTGTACTGCAAGCATGGAAAAGAACCATATGAAATGGTGGAAGAGATCAGGTGACAGAACAGATGGTAAGTGAACAGCAGACTGGTGGACTGGTATAATAAGTATTGAAATGGACCATGAGTGAGAGTAGGGAAATCAGGTGACTGAACAGCAAATTTGTGGACTGGTAAGGTACTACTGAAATTGAACAGTACCATGCATAAGGGTCAAGGAGATCAGGTACCTGAACAGTAGGCAGGTATAGTACAACAGGCATTGAACTGGGCCATGCATGAGGGTGGTGATGCTCAGATGACTGGACAGCAGAGGGATAGTGCACTGGGATAGTAATGCAGGCATTGTTCCTTATCATGAGTGATGGTAGAGAAGATCAGGTGACTGAACATAAGAGTAGTATGGTACTGAAGGCATTGAACCCGATCTATAAAATATTATAGTTACTGAACAGAAGAATGAGTGAGATCAGGTGATGACAGCAGACTTGTACAATACTGCAGGCATTAAACAGAACCATTTGTATGAGTAATGAAAAAATGAAAATGTTTGGGCATTTGTATGAGTAGATGAGCTCTGGAGATTTAACAGTAAGCTGACACAGTACTACCATGCATGAGGGTATAGGAGATCACTTCAATGAACAGCAAACACGTGCACTGGTACAGTGCTACAGGTATCATAAAGGACCATGAGTGAGAACAGAGAAGATCAGGTGATTGAAAAGCAGACTAGTGCACTGGTACTGAACTGCAGGCATAGAACAGAACCATGCATGAGGGTAGAGGAGATTAGGTGACTGAACAGCAGACAATTATATTACTGCATGCATTGAACAGGACCATGTGTAAGAGTAGAGGAGGACAGCTGACTGAACAGCAGACTGGTGTATTGGTACAGCACTGGAGAGATTTTAAAGTATGGTGTGTGAGAGATAGAGGAGATAAGGTGACTGAATAGCAGTCTGCTGCACTGGTACAATACTGCAGACATTGTACCAGACCACAGGTGAGGGAAGAGGTGATCAGGTTACTGAACAGTAGACTAGTGTGCTGTTACAATACTGTAGGCATTGAGCGGGACCATGCTGGAGGACAGTGGTGACTGGTTGACTGAACATCAAACTGGTGCACTGGTATTGTACTGCAGGAATTGAACAGGACCATCCATTAATACCAAGGAGATCAGGTAACTGAACAGCCTGCAGGTTCAGTACAACAGGCATTGAAAAGAACCATGCATCACAGTAAAGGAGATCAGGTGACTGAAATGTAGACTGGTGCACTGGTACAGTACTGCAAGCATTGAAAGGACTATGAATGAGGGTAGAAAGATCAAATGACTGAACATCAGCAGGTGAAATTCAATAGGCATTTGACAGAACCGTGTCTGAGGGTAGAAGAGGTCAGGTGACTGAACAGTAGACAATTGCAGTACTGCAGGTATTGAATAGGTCTATGCAAGAGGGTAGTGGAGATCAGTTGAATGAATATCAGGATCTTGCAGTGATTGACTAGTGCCAGCATTGCACATGACCACGAGTTAGGTTAGACGAGATCAGGTGACTGAACAGCAGACTGGTTCAGTTCTGGAGGAACTGAACAGAACCATATGTGAAGGCAGAGGAGATCAGGTGACTGATTGGCATACTAGTGCACTGATACAGTACTGCAGGTATTATAAAGGGCCATGAGTGATCATAGAGAAGATCAGGTGACTGAACAGCAGACATGTACATCGGTAGTGTACTCCAGGCATTGAAGAGAACCACATGTGAGGGCAGTGGAGATTAGGTGACTGAAGAGTAGACAGGCACACTGCTGCAGACATTGAACAGGAACATGTGTCACCATGGGGGTAGTCAGTTGACTGAATAGTAGACTGGTGCTCAGGTACAGTACTGCAGGAATTATAAAGAACAATGTGTGAGGACAGAGAATATCAGGTAGAACAGCAGACTGGTAAAGTACTGCAGGCATTGAACAGAACCCATGCCCAAGGGTAGTGGAGATCAGGTGAGTGAATAGCAGACAGGTACAGATGTGCAGACATTGAACAGGACCATGTGTGAGGGCAGAGGAGATCAGGTGATTTAACGGCAGACCTCTCCACTTCTACAACACTGCATACATTGAACAGTATGATGGTTGAGGCTAGAGGAGATCTGGTGACTGACCAGCTGACTGGTTCACTGGAATGCATGAGGGTAAAGGGGTCTAGAATGATGCTCTCTGTTTTCCCATCAATCCTTGTCCCCATCTTCACTTCAGATGCTGATAGAGAGAATGACATCATGAATACCAGTGGTACAAATGATATTCCTGAATATTATTCTTCATTTTTTGTTGACTATGTTAAAATTGTATTTAAATAGGTGCAGCTCACATTACTCCTTCAGTTACTGATGCCGTAACCTCAAATTAGAGTCAAATTCAGGTCACTACCCCCCTTCCCGTATATCTTCTTCTTTCCCTCTGTCAACCTTCTGCCCTGTATTCCCTTGATACTGTACTCATTTCCCTCTGATTTTCATTTTCCCATCTCGCCTTTCCCATTCTATCATTTGTGACAGAAACGTGTTCTTGCTTCCACACGTATTTCTAGCCTTAAGCCTGTATTTCTCTCATATTGTTATTTTTAGTCACTGCTTACAATCAAATATCATAGTAATACAAGTTTATTACTTATTTGTAATTGTCTTTCTGCATTATACCTCTTTTATTATATATGCAAATTTAATGTTGTATAACCATGTACTACATTGTTGAACCACATGCACCTTTCACATCAAATATGTGTACATGGATTTATGTTAACGTTTGAATATTTGTATTTTACTGTGTAACCTTTTATGTGGAGCTTTTCTCCCTGGACATCCAGTGAAAATGGGGGTTGCAAATTAGCTGGACTTTCCTCATAAGTAACAAAATAAATAATGTTCTCACAAATTCCATTTCTTTTATGCAATGTATTCCTTCCCTTTCTTCCATTTCTTTTATCTCCTTGTTCTTGTAATCTGGTAGGATCTTTGAGTACAGCCACTGCTGCAGAAGCCTGAAAGAGGCCAGTTGAGGTGGTTTTGGCTTCCAGTAAGGTTACCCCAGGGTACCTCACATAGGAGGTACACCAAGAGCTGCTCAATAGGATGAAGACCTTGGTGGAGACCCAGGATAAGCTGGAGTGATTATATCTCACTGCTGGTCTTGGAATGCGTAGACATCACCCAATATGAGCTGGAAAATGTTCCTGGGGTTAGGGTAGTCTGATCTGCTCTGCTCTGCTCTCCTTGCTTTTACTGTTACCCTCACCAAGATAAGATGTTTAGAAAACAGACTGAGAGATGGATGTTCTGGCAACATTAGTGAACCCACAGGTAATTGTGATACATTTCATTCCCCTACATGGGATAAAAAGGCTGAGTGATGGCAGAGGCCTGGTTGTCATTAGACAGCAGGAGGTTAAAGGTCACAAAAAGCAAAAAAGTATGACATCATCTGCAAACATTGATGTCACTTGTAGTTTTCCACTCTTGGCGGTATCTTCATAAATTGTCCATGCAAATAATGAAGAGGAGTGATAGCAAGAATATGAGCATAACTCTCACTGTATTCATACAGGGCTGGACAGCACAAATCAGCCAGTCCACTTCTCTGCATTCCAGCATGAGTTCCTACAGCAAAAATTATAAGTCTCATCCTGCAAAAAAGAAATTAATTATTAAACCGGCATAGCGCATTATACAAAGATTTGGTCACTCTTCCATCGTCTGATCAGAATTCTCAATGTTCCTTCTGAATGTAAGGTTTAACAACAAATAAGAGTTTCCTTTTTGGCATTCTGGAGTACAGCCAACATAGAGATGGAATGCACCATATGATCACTATGTTAAGGATGGGGGTCCTCACTCCAATTTGCCAGTCCTGATGTGCTGTCTTCACTTTATATATATAGACCTGAAGAGGAACATTAGCCATCGTAACTATAACCCTTTATAGTTCTTCAACATCTGCAAACATTTCTCATCCATATCCAGTCTTGCCACTGTGGAGACCTCTGAGCACTTCAACAGTTTTACCTATAGAGGGATGAGCCCAGATCACCAGAGGTTTGAGACATTGTCTCCTGGTAACATGTCATGCCTAAAGCATTAAGGAGTTCCAAAAATGTTTCTCACCTCCCACCTCCTAGCCATCTCCCTACACTTTCCTACCCTTGCTTAGCACAGCCTGAGCAAAGTTTTGCTTCCCCTTAAAAAGAACTGAATGGTATAAGTGAAAAAGGTTACTTGCTTCTCTCAAATATCTCCTATGCTCAGGGTTTCACTTTGACAGTCCCTGCTAATAAAATTTCTTTAACCCACAAGTGCCTCTCAGTGGAAAGAAGAAAGCCCCCTACATATTTTCAGATGATCACCTTCTTCACCTTGATAGTTTCTCTCTGCATTGCTGCAGAATCTTACTCTGCTCTGTCTGCACTTCAGACAGGGTTAAAGTTAATTCCTTTATCTCTCTCTGTTACTCTGAAATCATGTGCCCAGTACTTACCCTGGTCTCCAGACAAATGAGTTAAAGTTCTTTTGGTCTCTTTTGATAGTTTTCCATTCTGTACACCACATGTTGCTGTGTCGTTTCCCTTGACTCCCTTCAGACGTCTAACATCACTTCTTTGTATGATTTGCAAGTCTACATCCAATAAACTAAGTGTACTCCCAGCAAGGCCTTTCAGATCAGTATTTCCTTACATCTAGAATATGTCCCTGGGCTTCAGCTGAAACGTTTTTTTTATACTAACCCAGTCTGACAAACCCAGTAAAGAAAAGCAAAATAAAATAAATAGAATAAAAAATGTCTACTAAAGCTGCACCCAGTGTCTTGATTGCTACTGCCACAATCATCTCACAGTTTCTAGTTATCAAGTATTTAGTTTCAGCTTGAAGTTTATAAGCTGAACAAAATTACTGAGTGGTTGAACAGCAGTAAATACTAAACAAAAGAAAAAATAAATTTAAAAAAATACATACAAAATGCCAGAATCAGTAACACATGCATGAGAACTTTATTTGATGTGATAATTAGGTAAAATCATTAGCTAAATTCTGGAAGTTGAATGAAAAACTATTATTAAAAGCAAAATCAAACTCAAAGCAGGACGGACTGGAGGACATCCAAAGCCAACAAGGTAGGATGTTCTCCAGGTGTGGAGAATGGTAAGTAAACAGGTGAAAACCTGACAAGAGAATGATCAGTAAACACGTGAAAACCTGACATTTATTTATTTATTTTACGTTTGTTTACCAGGAAAGTCCGACTGGGCATGGATTCCATTTTCAGTGGAGACCCAGGGAGAAAAGCTCCACAAAGATTAGTACAGCAAATACAATACACATGTTAATAAAGTACAGTTTGTTTGTCTTTTCAGCTTTTCCGGGTTAGGGGTCGCCACAGCGGAACTCTGGTCCGCTAATGATTGGCAGTAGATTTTTATAGTGCTGAGTTGCCAGCCCAACACACAACCTTCAGCGAAGGCACACCCATTCATGCATGACTTTCAGAGGCCACTTGACCGCGGGGAGGACATGCAGACTCCACACAGAAGGCACTCCAGCCAAAAATCGAACAGGAGAACCTCTTGCGGTGAGGCAA
This sequence comes from Protopterus annectens, assembly GCF_019279795.1. Lineage (NCBI taxonomy): Eukaryota > Metazoa > Chordata > Ceratodontiformes > Protopteridae > Protopterus > Protopterus annectens. The sequence goes on from NC_056748.1 coordinate 1,089,915,816, forward strand.
CAATGCTACCGCTGTACCACCGCGGCTTGCAAGGCCAAGAAAAGAGCAAAAAGTAAATATGCTATAAGGAGTACAGTGTGTGATACAATAAACAATACAGCTGAAAGGACATTTGTTTACATTCATCAGTGGCTAGTACAGTAAACACACATTAAGAATATAGAAAGGAGTTGTTGCAAGCTTCCATAGAAGGTTAAGGTATGATATGATCTAATTAATGAAGCTACCCAGGTTCAGAACAATTACATAACCAAGAATGATATAAATGGGACCAGAGGAGTTTTTTGAAATTATTTTTGTTTTCAGTGGTCTTAATATCTACCGGGATGGTATTCCATGCTTTTGCAACAGAAATGGAAAACAAGGAGTCCCCAGAGCTATTGTTGCTTTCGCCTGTGTCAGCCAGTGCTTTATTGGTGGATCTTAATAGGTGTTTGTTAGAGTAGATATTAAGAAGACCTTGAAGAGCAGGAACTCTATCAGGATACCACAGAATTTGGTGGGCTATTGTAAGCTGGTTATATGTGAGTAGGTTGGGTAATTCTAGCCAGGATGGTTACTTGATTATTATGCAGTGATGTGTCCTGAAGGGTGAATCAGTAGCAAACTTAGCAATTTTATTGTAGCAGGTGTTTAGTTTGTTAAAGTCTGCTTTGTTTAGGTTGACGAGTATGGGGGAGACATAGAGGAGTGTGGATAGTAGGTGGGTTCTTGTGATGGTGGCTTTACTGTAATTGCTGAGGTACTTTTTGCATCTTTATAGGGTTCCAAGTTATTTATGGACTTCATTGTTTGTGCAATGTGCATATCGAATTTCATGTTGTGATCTACGATAACTCCTAGAAGTTTGGTGTGTTGCATGGGTTCCTATCAGTTTGTCGAAACTTCAGCAGTTTGAACACCATATGTTCGAACTGTGACATTCGAAAACTGATTATTGCGAAACCGCAGAACACCAAATTCTTTCCCAGGGAAAGAATTCAGTGGGCCGTTTCTGCGGCTTCACAATTCCCTCCACTGTGGTGCGAGGGTTATGGACCAGGTTAAGGTAAGTGTGAGAACAGACCGGGTTAAGGTGAGTGTGCGATAGTTACGGTCCTTAGGGTTAGGGAGTGGGTAAGGTGAGTGTGTGATAGTTACGGACCTTCAGGTTAGGGAGTGGGTAAGGTGAGTGTGTGATAGTTACAGACCTTAGGGTTAGGGAGTGGGTAAGGTGAGTGTGCAATAGTTACAGACCTTAGGGTTAGGGTTTGGGTTAAGGTAAATGGATAGATAGTAGTGTATGTACGGTTTAGTGTAAGGTTAGAAGTAGGGTTTTGTGGTGTATACGTGTGGATTATTTATTTTGGTTTGCTTGTATTGTGTGTGTGTTTTCTTGGAACAGCAATTTTTTTCCCTGGGAAAAACATTGCCGTTCTAAGCCTTCGATGGTTTTGCACTTTGAGGTTAGAAGTTTGAACATATGGTGTTCGAACTTTTGACGTTTCGTCAAAGTGATATAGACCCATATTGCACAGGTGTGATAGGGGTGTTATTGCCTGTGAATGGTGGTATGGGGGTCTAAGTCTCTAGTGGGATAGAATATTATTAGCTGTGTTTTATTGGGGTTATGTATTAGTTGAGAGTTGGCTAACCAGATTTTAACAGCAATAAAGGACTCTTGTTTCAATTCCTGGAGTTGAGGGAGTGATGGGGCAGAGCAGATTAGAGTGGAGTCATTAGTGTACTGGACTAGAGTGGCATGCTGGATAGCTTTGTGGAGTTGGTTGGTGAATATGTTGAAAAGAAGAGGTTCAATAATGGATCCTTGGGGGACCCCTAGGGTGACAGGTAGGAGGGGAGATAAGGAGTTTTGCCATTTTACTGCTTGTTGGTGGTTGGTTAGATAGTCTTGAAACCACAGTAGTGTGGAGTGGCTGAGATTGAGATCAGAGACTACAGAAAGGAGTTTAGGATTGGAGACAGTATGGAAGGCCTTGGAGAGATATAGGGATACAGTGAATACTAGGTTGCTATTGTTTCAATGTTGGTTTACTGTGGTAAAGCTAATAAGGGCTGTGATAGTACTGTGAGTGGGAGAGAATCCATGATGGGTGTTGGTTAGCAGTTTATTAGTGAGGAGATGGCATTATTGGGGAATGTATACATTTTTCAAGGATTTTAGATAAGGGGCATAAAATGGCAATTGGATGGTAATTAGATAGTTCCACAGAGTTACCTCCTTTGTGGAGTGGTATTATATGTGAAATTTTCCAAAGAGAAGGGATGTGTTGGTCTGATAAACAGCAGTTGTGGGTGTAAGCCTATTTAGGTATTTATATATTGTGTTAGTTGGGACAGAATGCAAGACAAGGAGGTTTTGGTCTCCTCTTACAGAAGATAGGTTTGGATGTGAAGTGGGAGAACTACTATTGCTGAGGGCTGGGATGGATTTGGTGAAGTGTTTGTTGAAGAAAAATAAACGGTAACTATGTATAAGAGCGATATCATCCACTAAATAAACACAGCAGTATTAGTTGTAGACTATTACTTCAGTTGCAGGAATCAATATAATGCAACATATAAGAAATATGTTTTACTGGCTACAACAAACTTCTAGGCACCTTAAGGCAAAAAAACAGACAAATTCAGTGTTGCTAAACCTATGTCAGCAACTCACTAAATAATGCTTAATGAAAACACACAGCCTCTGGTACATACAGTGAGAGATAGCACCTACACAAACACACTCCAGCTCAGTAGAATACAGAAGCTACTAACTTAGATATCATTTACAACAGTTCTGAGGAAGGCAGTTTTGCTTAGAAGTACACACTGACCATCTGCAACCCATTCGCACAAAGCATAATTGCATAATCCACGTCAGGTAGAAAATATGTTACACTACTAAACAAAGAACACTTTAAACAACTCAAAAGCAGAAGTACACACAGCAAATAGTAATCATTCTGATAAAGCAATTATCCATACAATGCACAGCAGATAGTTGAAAAAATGCATTTACAGTATGTACAATCACACCGCAAAACAAATACTTGAAAATAATTCACTTACAGCAAGTGGAAAAACACACCATGAGGCCAGCAGGGGAAGACTACCTATTTTAAAAATGGCGTCTGTTGGTTTGGGGCTAGAAGTAAAATCACAACTGAAATGGGTTGCGGGGAGGGATCAGAGAAGAATTAGTAAGAAAAAAGCAAATGGTCATTACTAGGCAGATATTTGGAGGGGGGAGGGACCGGAGGTGAATCAGTAAGAAAAAAAAAGCAAAAGGTTGTTGCTAGGCAGATATTTTGAAGAGCCAAATTCCACATATGTGCGAGTAAAAACAATCTAATGCTCTGAACTATTGGCTTCTTAGTACTAAATTCATTTGACCATTAAGCTATAACACTTGTTATTTTAGATATTAGTGAGACTGCCTTGTTATGGGCAGCTGGGAGCCTAAATAATTTATATATTAAGAGGGCTATGGTTAACTAGAACAATGGAAAAAGTTAAACAAAATGTATTTAAGTTTGGAAGGGAGTCTATAGGGAAGATATACAATTCAAAAAACATCTGGTAACCAAATTGCTATAGGGACTAGAGGAAAAACTATAATCCAGTACCATGTGCAAGCTACTGTAATAATATTGGAGGAGGAAGAAACAGAGTTAAAAATCCCTGCTGCTGGCTCAGGTGTTTGTATTTAGCAAGTTAAGGATTATCATAAAATACAGCTTTCAAAATAACCTTTATGTGGTGAAACATACATATAATAGTGGTTTGGTTCTTCAGGGTAGCATAAATGCCTTTTAAATCTTTTAGGTTTCACAGAGCTGGATTTTTGTGCAACAAAAGGAGCTGTAGCAGAGTCATGAATGTTGGGAATGCACAGCAATTTAGAGAGCAAGTGGAAAAACACACAGTGAGACCAGCAGGGAAGCACTGCCTATTTTCATGACCTGTTTTTATGACATGAGAATAGTCAGTAAACACGTAAAAACCTGACATGAGAATGGTCAGTAAACATGTGGAAACCTGACATGATAATGGTCAGTAAACAAGTGAAAACCTGACATGAGAAAGGTCAGTAATTGTCAGTTGTTGTTTGGGTTAGGGGTTGCCACAGCGGAACTCCAGTCTGCTTATGATTGGCAGTAGATTTTTACGGTGCCGAGGTGCCAGCTTGACGTCCAACCTTCAACGAAGGCACGCCCATTCTACGCATAACCTGACATGAGAATTGTCAGTAAACAAGTGAAAACCTGACATGAGATTTGTCAGTTGTTGTTCGCATTAGGGGTTGTCACAGCGGAACTCCGGTCCGCTAATGATTGGCAGTAGATTTTTACAGTGCCGAGGTGCCAGCTTGATGTCCAACCTTTAACGAAGGCAAGCCCATTCTATGCATATTCTGACATGAGAATTGTCAGTAAACAAGTGAAAACCTGACATGAGAATGGTCAGTAAACGCATGAAAACCTGACATGAGAATGTTCAGTAAACAAGTGAAAACCTGACATTTCAAGCCATGCCAGCCTCAGGGAAATCAAGCGCAATACAAGGGGAGCATGGTGCAGAAAAATAAGCTCATTCAGATAATATGGACCGATATTAAACTGGGACAAGTAAACCCACACCAAAAACCCAGTGCAATATTTAACAGGAGATCAATGCAGGACCTGTGCTGAACTGTAATATGTTGGTCATGTGAAGTACCACTAAGTACCCTAACAGCACAGTTTTGCACTGACTGTAAACAAATTAAACTGGATGTTAAGGATCCCCAAGTAAAGGGTATTACTAAAGCTAGTGTGGGAGCAGAACAGAATGTGAACAACTACAGAGAAATCATCTTGGGGTAAGAGGCATTTTATCCTGGAGATTGTAAAGAGATGAAAATAAGAGGATTTTACCAGTGCTGATACATGCTCCCTAAATCTCATCTGATCATCCAGGATCATGTCAAGGTCACCCATGTTACAGACAAATTCACATCTGTTGTCACTATGAAGCATAAGCTGATGAATCTCTCAGAGCAGCAGGAATGGCGATGATTTTTATTTGGAAGCATTTACCTTCTACTGATCAGCAGACAGTCATTGATGAAACCTTGCAAAATTGAGCAGTCATTTTGTTATGCTTCAGGAAAGAGGGGTAAAGTGTAGAAATGGTATGCAAGACTCTTCCATCTAATGAAAACTAATAAATGCAGTGATAATACCATAAAGAAAAGTGGGCCCAAGACTGAACCTTGTGGAGTTGCACAATCTGAAATGTAAGAATGAGAAGACCGTAATGCTGAGTGCGTTGTGTGGAATGAATATGAAATGTAGAAGGAAATCATTCATAGAAAATACAGGGAGACTACGTAAATGACTGATCAGGACGCCATGGTCAACACTATCAAATGTCACACAGAAATTAAGCAGGAAATACAGGGAGACTACGTAAATGACTGATCAGGACGCCATGGTCAACACTATCAAATGTCACACAGAAATTAAGCAGGAAATACAGGGGAGGCTACGTAAATGACTGATCAGGATGCCATGGTCAACACTATCAAATGTCACACAGAAATTAAGCAGGAAATACAGGGGAGACTACGTAAATGACTGATCTCTACACCATGGTCAACACTATCAAATGTCACACACAAATTAAGCAGGAAATACAGGGGAGACTACGTAAATGACTGATCAGGACGCCATGGTCAACACTATCAAATGTCACACAGAAATTAAGCAGGGACAGGACAGAATAACAGGAGATTATTCATCACCCTGCTGATGGTCATCTCAGTACTATGGTGATAATGAAACCCGGACTGATAAAGGTACTCCATGAATTCACTGCATAAAAATTACCTTCTAGGTAATCTTATCAAGAAAAGGACGACTCAAAATGATTCAGAAATTGAAAGGTCTTTGAAGTGCAAAGGTGGTTTCTTGAGAACCAGGATAAGAAGACCTTCCTTCAGCATCTCTCTTTTTTACTCATATCTCTCATCCCCATCATGACTATTCCTTCATCTTCCTCCTCCTTACTCATAAATCCTCTACATAACACTACAACTCCCTTACTCTTCACTAAGACCCCTGCCTTCCCCACATCTCTTCTTTCTCCATCCCATTGCCACACGTCCAAACTGTTTCTACAATTGTAAACTTTAAATGCAAGAGTTCCATTAACACCTTTTTTAGACTGTTGTATAAACATTTTCATACAGATATTTTCTGTTATGATATGCAATTAGAAATAACACTTTGACAAAGACATCACTTGCTTTAATGTCTTGGATAATGCTATGTTAAATCATGTCATTTACTTCCTAATGTTTATGGTGCCTTAATTCTAGTACTGTGACACTCTACTACATTATATCATGCCTAACGTCCATTTAGATAGCTATGCACATGCTCTATGCATCTTGTATGCAACACATTTTTATAAGAATGCATATTTCATTTTATGACATTGTTGCCTTGTATTTAACCAATTTAAACAAGAATGTATACTATATTATACAATTTTCTTTACTGGGAAGCTGTTCCCCTTGGACCATGCTGAAAAGGGGCTACTAAGTCCAGTCAGACTATATTGCCTAACAAATGCAAATAAATAAATAAATAAATAAATAGATAAATAATAGTTAGAAATTTTGATGTCCTCATAGATGATGTGATTAATTGATCATATTTTGTCTACACTGGTTGCAATAAGCTTAGAGAGGAAAAGATCCAGTCCCCAAGCTGTAGTGTGCAGATATTAGATCATCTAAGCATGAGGATGCCATTACATGTGCACCTGTCAATCTTCTTCAACCTCAAGTACTAGTGTATGCATTTTAGGTTTTGGTCTGGTTATCCATCTTTTACTGTGCGTTGACTTTCACCCTCCCTCATCTCCCAGTTGATACCTTCTCTTACGTATGTTGCCATCCCCATCTCTTTTCAGTTCTTTCTGTATAATTTACAGCCTGGCATTAGCATACTCTATCCCCTCTCATTATACTAGCAGTGCCAACTTAACTTTACTAAGTCAGCGCCTGCAGTCCTATTATTTTTGCCCAAACTCCTTGCACTGTGTAATATGACCATCCATCCTCTGAGTCTGTCTCCTTGGTTTCACTGTTCTCTATAAATCTGCAATCTTTTGCTTGGTGCCTATTAATGAATCCTGGTCTTTCCATCAGAGTTTAAAAGCACATTTCCAGAAGTGCTTCTTTCCAATCCCATTTTAACACTGCTGCCCTGTTTGGGCAGGGGAAGCCTGTTTATAACACAGACCTCATTTTTACTCTATCGCCTTTCCATTTTTCTTTTTTTCCTAGTGTAATGTTTCAGTTGCTAATTGTATTCTTTAATTTTCTATTCCTGTATTTGCTGCAGGCACTGGAAACACTTCAGAGAAATCTGTTTCTGATTGTTTGTCCTCACAACTCTCAGCTTCCATTCTGGCTTTACTGACTAGTATCTTCACTGACCCCTCCTATAGGTTTTTGGCACTGATACTCATAACGAAAGGTGCCCATTCCCTGTCCTTGTTGATTGCCTAAGGAGCAGCACTTGATGTCATGCTCATGTAAAGGCCTGATACTGCCTTCAGTGGGATCCTGTCCTCTTTTCTCTCTTACTTCAGCTTTTGATTTCCCCAGTGAATGAGTCTTCAGTCACCATGATGTTCTTCTCTAATCCAGTCCTGGCTATGCCACTATGCTTTACATCCTGTGCAGCAGTGTTGTCCTGCCACTATGCTTTACATCCTGTGCAGTGGTGTTGTCCTGCCACTATGCTTTACATCCTGTGCAGCGGTGTTGTCCTGCCACTATGCTTTACATCCTGTGCAGTGGTGTTGTCCCGCCACTGTGCTTTACATCCTGTGCAGCGCTGCTGTCCCGCCACCGTGCTTTACATCCTGTGCAGCGGTGTTGTCCTGCCACTATGCTTTACATCCTGTGCAGTGGTGTTGTCCCGCCACCGTGCTTTACATCCTGTGCAGCAGTGTTGTCCTGCCCCTCCTCAGTCCCACCAACTCGATTCTTCCAACTTCCTGGTTATTCTTTTCTCCTTCTGGCATACCCCCACCCACAAAGCACACCCCATCTACTAATTTTTCTAACTACTTATTGGAGCAGTCTCCCCCCTTCTTCCTCCCTTCAAGTCAATCTTCTGCCCCAATGTATTTATTTATTTAAATGCTTGCTTTTGTTTACTGGAAAAGTCCAATTGGGTTTGCATGCCCATTTTCAGCGAAGGCCTGAAGAAGAAAAAGGTCCATTCACATAGAAATATAAATAAGGTACAAAAACAAAAGTATTTACATACAGTAGCACACAGAAGGGTAGGGAGGAAGAGGGAGGTGGTTGCTGTTTTCTTACTATGATTGTATAGAATGTGTAGAATGTTGTTTGCTCTATATAGAGAACCTAGCTTGATGTGAGTTTTTCGGACTGTAAAGCCTATATGAAAATCTAAGACTTGTGTTAACAGGGTGGCAAAATTGGAGCTAAATTTATCAGTAAGCAGATTTGCTATATCCTCTGGCGCTGTAAAAATGATTTCATTCACCATTAATTCAGCACATTGTTGGGTGTTGCTTTTAAGGATGTGGACATAATTGAAGAAAGTGCAGCAAAATCAGAGGTGTGCACCATATGCTGTAAAGACAGAATTCTGTCCAAGTATCCAAATAAACGAGTGAACAAGATCACAGTCCAAGTAGATGAAAATCCAAAATTTAATGATAGAACCATACAAACAAGAGAACTGCAGTGGTAAGCACTTTCACGTTGTACCCAACGCTTCATCAGACATCAAATGCAGTAACAGACAGCCCTTATATATACAAAATGACATCAACAACTTACAAATAGACGAATCAAATACTAAAAGTAATTAAGGAACTTAATTTAAAAAAACTTAATTAAAAACATGTACTGAAATAAAAGGCACATAAAATCAATGCTTTAAAGGTCTGCTAGTGAGGAAAGGTTTGAGTGTTAATCTATCATTAAGTCCAAACCTATGGGCTTGTAGCTTCAAAATCCATTTCCCTTCCCTCTCTTCAGTACGGTTCCTGATGTTACCCAATCTACCTCCTTTATGAACTAATTCCAAGACCCTGAATTTAAAATGATGTAAGGAACCATTGTCCAGAATGTGCTTAGCCAAAGCATTGGTGGTGTTGGCTTTCTCAATGGCATAGGCATGTTCCCGCATGCGCTCACGAAAAGTCCTGGTCGTCATTCCGACATAGAACAATTTACATATCTGACACTCTGCCACATAAACCAAGTTGATTGATCTACAATCAGCATAAAATTTAGACACATACCTACGTCCTGTAGCAGGATGGACAAAACAGTCAGAAACAGCTATAAATCTACATTGGTTGCAAGAGTGACAAGGATGTGTGCCATTCTTGCTCAATGCCCTAGCAACCACTGGCTCCCTATCGTAGCAAAGTAACCTATTTAAAGAATGCATGTTCCTATAGGCTACATGGGGTCTGGTGTCAACTAGGTTCCTTATACTTTCATCAAGCATTAACAGTTTCCAATTGTTGTTAAGAACTTGTAGAACATGACTGTTCTTATTAGTAAAAGGAATAACAATCCTATTGGTGGAGTGTATTTTCCTGTCAGGGTCTGGTGGAGGGTCTGTGTGTGTTCTCTTAAAAAAGGGAACCCCTCGACTGGTTCTAAGACGGTCTCCTGTTGTTATGTTTTTATATACCTTTTTGCTATCATATCCTCTGTCTATGAAATTACTAACAAGTTGCATCTTGTGATTGTCATAAGTGGTGTCGAGAGTGGTCAACCTGGACACCCTCATTACCTGATTGGTCACTATGTTCTCATAGACATGCCTGGGGTGCATGCTGTTCCGATGTAACAGGTTGTTTCTCCAACAGTCCTTCCTATAGAGTTCAGTCTCAAAACCATTGGGTGTCTTGATGATCTTCACATCTAGAAAGGCAATCTCATTGTCAGAATGACTACAATCAAAACAAAGGAACTCCGTTGTGTTATTTAAATAAGACACAAACTCAAATAGCTGTTCTAATGTGCCTCCCACAAAATAAAGACGTCATCTACAAATCTATTATAATATTTGAGATGCGAGAACACATTGTTGTCATTAAAGACATGGGTATCCTCGCAATGTGCCAGTACCAAGTTCGCATAGGCATTGGCACATGGGGTACCCATCGCTACACCTTTGGTTTGAAGATAATATTTGTTGTCATAGAAAAGAACATTATATTGGAGGACAAGCTCTAAAAGGGACATCCATCTGGTGATAATATGACTAGGAAATAAATTCTGCGCCAAAAAGGTTCTAATATAATCCATCCCAGTACTATTGGTTATCGATGTGAACAAAGATTTCACGTTGAGAGTGACAAATATATCCTCGGTGCTAAATGAGGTGGAATTATAGTGTAGAGCCAGGTTTTCTAAGAAATGAGTAGTGTCCCTTAGTACCTGCTTCACTTTAGAAACAACAGGTTTCAACATCTTATCCAAATAAATGGAGATTGGCTCAGTGAGCCATCCCCTACTGGATACAATTGGTCTTAGGGAAGGGTTATCTAGCCCTTTGTGAATTTTGGGAAGACCTCTGAATGAGGGGACTAAAGGACTATCAATTAAAAAATAAGTGTATAATTCTTTGTCAATAACATCAGTCAACAACAAATCATACAAATAACTGTGTACATCCTTGATTAAATTATTGAGGTCATAGTTATAAATAGAAAGATAAGTTTCACTATCAGATAGCATCAATTCCATTTTGTTGGTATAAAAAGATTTGTCCATAATAACTACTGCACCGCCCTTGTCAGCTTGCCTAATGACTAAGTTCTCATTGTTTCTTAGACTAGTAATAGCAGCTCTTTCTTCTGATGTAGTATTGTAAAAACACGATTTTATTTGTTTACTGTTATAAAGCTCAAATAACTCTAACTCACAAGCTTGTTCAAAAGCTTCTAGTAGCGGATGTTGTTGAGGAAGAAAAGTAGATGTTTTTTTTAAAAAACATAGAATTTTTGTTATCAGCATGGTTAACCTCCTGCCCATAGGGCAGTTTGATAGTCCTTTAGTCCCCTCGTTCAGAGGTCTTCCCAAAATTCACAAAGGGCTAGATAACCCTTCCCTAAGACCAATTGTATCCAGTAGGGGATGGCTCACTGAGCCAATCTCCATTTATTTGGATAAGATGTTGAAACCTGTTGTTTCTAAAGTGAAGCAGGTACTAAGGGACACTACTCATTTCTTAGAAAACCTGGCTCTACATTATAATTCCACCTCATTTAGCAGCGAGGATATATTTGCCACTCTCGACGTGAAATCTTTGTTCACATCGATACCCAATAGTACTGGGATGGATTATATTAGAACCTTTTTGGCACAGAATTTATTTCCTAGTCATATTATCACCAGATGGATGTCCCTTTTAGAGCTTGTCCTCCAATATAATGTTCTTTTCTATGACAACAGATATTATCTTCAAACCAAAGGTGTAGCGATGGGTACCCCATGTGCCAATGCCTATGCGAACTTGGTACTGGCACATTGGGAGGATACCCATGTCTTTAATGACAACAATGTGTTCTCGACGCATCTCAAATATTATAATAGATTTGTAGATGACGTCTTTATTTTGTGGGGAGGCACATTAGAACAGCTATTTGAGTTTGTGTCTTATTTAAATAACACAACGGAGTTCCTTTGTTTTGATTGTAGTCATTCTGACAATGAGATTGCCTTTCTAGATGTGAAGATCATCAAGACACCCAATGGTTTTGAGACTGAACTCTATAGGAAGGACTGTTGGAGAAACAACCTGTTACATCGGAACAGCATGCACCCCAGGCATGTCTATGAGAACATAGTGACCAATCAGGTAATGAGGGTGTCCAGGTTGACCACTCTCGACACCACTTATGACAATCACAAGATGCAACTTGCTAGTAATTTCATAGACAGAGGATATGATAGCAAAAAGGTATATAAAAACATAACAACAGGAGACCGTCTTAGAACCAGTCGAGGGGTTCCCTTTTTTAAGAGAACACACACAGACCCTCCACCAGACCCTGACAGGAAAATACACTCCACCAATAGGATTGTTATTCCTTTTACTAATAAGAACAGTCATGTTCTACAAGTTCTTAACAACAATTGGAAACTGTTAATGCTTGATGAAAGTATAAGGAACCTAGTTGACACCAGACCCCATGTAGCCTATAGGAACATGCATTCTTTAAATAGGTTACTTTGCTACGATAGGGAGCCAGTGGTTGCTAGGGCATTGAGCAAGAATGGCACACATCCTTGTCACTCTTGCAACCAATGTAGATTTATAGCTGTTTCTGACTGTTTTGTCCTTCCTGCTACAGGACGTAGGTATGTGTCTAAATTTTATGCTGATTGTAGATCAATCAACTTGGTTTATGTGGCAGAGTGTCAGATATGTAAATTGTTCTATGTCGGAATGACGACCAGGACTTTTCGTGAGCGCATGCGGGAACATGCCTATGCCATTGAGAAAGCCATCACCACCAATGCTTTGGCTAAGCACATTCTGGACAATGGTTCCTTACATCATTTTAAATTCAGGGTCTTGGAATTAGTTCATAAAGGAGGTAGATTGGGTAACATCAGGAACCGTACTGAAGAGAGGGAAGGGAAATGGATTTTGAAGCTACAAGCCCATAGGTTTGGACTTAATGATAGATTAACACTCAAACCTTTCCTCACTAGCAGACCTTTAAAGCATTGATTTTATGTGCCTTTTATTTCAGTACATGTTTTTAATTAAGTTTTTTTAAATTAAGTTTCTTAATTACTTTTAGTATTTGATTCGTCTATTCGTAAGTTGTTGATGTCATTTTGTATATATAAGGGCTGTCTGTTACTGCATTTGATGTCTGATGAAGCGTTGGGTACAACGTGAAAACGCTTACCACTGCAGTTCTCTTGTTTGTATGGTTCTATCATTAAATTTTGGATTTTCATCTACTTGGACTGTGATCTTGTTCACTCGTTTATTTGGATACTTGGACAGAATTCTGTCTTTACAGCATATGGTGCACACCTCTGATTTTGCTGCACTTGTGTTCTTCTTTCGTTGAGGGTGCTTTACCTGGCAAATTATTGGTTTTTCGTTTTTATAATTGAAGAAAGCCTTACAGCTGTCCTTAGCCTGGGATGCTATTTTTATCTGAAAATTGGCCTTGATGAACTTGATCAATCCCCTGAACAGCTTGTTCAGATCGATGAGGGAGGTTTTACCTTGCTTGGCAATGCCCTTTCTGTTTTCTTTATTTTGTTATACAACCTATTTATGCTGTGATTCCAACATTTTGTTTATGTTTATATCAGGTATGCACAACTTAGGTTCATAGGTAGATACTAGGCTATCTGCCCTAGGGCATTTATAAGCCTAGCCAGAGTGTATTTGGCTTCCGCCTCCCTATTAGATTAACCTACTGTGCCTCTGTAAAGTAGGTCACAGAAGGTACCCTTTTAAGATTAGTTTACTGTGCCTCTGTCTAGCAGGGACACAGGAGAGATTCCAGGGGTGAATTTGCGATTTCCCATCCACGCGTCCAAATTTCGCTTGAAGAGGGTCAGCGAGGGGCTATGTCTGACATGAATTGGGATTCTATTCCAGAGTTAGGGGAGCCTCTGGGAAATGAATCTGTCCCTCCAGCATGTTCTATTTATTTTTGTGCTGAGGTTTAGGTCCCTGGAGCGTGTAGCTCTAAGGGACTTGGATTTTTTGAGGTGGAGCATGTCCATTAATTCTGGGTTTGACATGGCTTTGTACGTCAGGCATAGATCACCTCTGAGTAGGCAGTAAGCAACTGAGTAGAGCTGGAGTTTCTTTAGTCGAGCTGCATAGGACATCTGTTTGTAGCCCATGATCCTCTTGGTGAGGTACCTTTGGGGTCTCTTCAGTTGCTGCAGGTGTCGGGTAAGGTATATCCCAAAAGGGGCATTGTATTCAATTATGGGCCTGATGAGTGACGAGTAGAGGGGCACAATGACCTCTCTTGATCTAGATGCAAACCCTTTCGTGATAAGGTGAGCTATATAGAAGGTCTTTCTAACCACTTTGGCAACGTGATTATGAAAGGAGAGATTACTATCTACGTTGGTCCCCAAATCTCTAATTACTTCTTCCATACTTAATGGATTACCACCTATGTGGTAATTTGTGGGCACCTTGTTTTTCCCAACGGGGATGACTATGCACTTTTTAGCATTTAGCTTGAGGCCGTGGTTCTGGCACCAAGCATCCGTCTCTGTGAGACCCTTTTGGAGGATGCTTGTGTCAGCTGGAGATTCGATTATGGCCCCCAGTTTGCAGTCATCTGCGAACTTTGTCAGCCATAATCCCCCCGTGTTAGCTTGAACCTCAGAGAAGTATATACTGAACAAGAGAGGTCTCAGAACTGAGCCCTGTGGGATGCCACTTGTAACTGGTTTGGATTCCGATATGGCACCTGCAATTCTGACCATGTGGGTTCTATCTCTGAGCCAGTTTGCATCCCATCTTGTGATACAGGGGTTGATATTTAAGCTGGTAAGCTTATTTATGATGCCCGAGTGGGATATTGTGTCGAAGGCTTTTGTGAGGTCCAGGTAGGCTTTGTGGACTACCTTGCCCTCATCTGTGGCTTAGGTAACTGTTTCAAAGAAATCAACTAGGTTTAAGAGGCAAGATCTGCCCTTAACAAAGCCGAATTGGGTAGGGTCCAGTGTCTGAAGGCTCCCAATGTCTTTGTTTATGAGTTCCATGATAATACGCTCCATAGCTTTACAGACCAGACTAGTCAGGCTTATGGGGCGATAGTTTCCGGGGTCCATTGTGGCACCACCTTTGTGGAGTGGGACCACTGTAGCTGTACGCCATTCTTTGGGTACATATCCTGTAGTAAGGCTAAGTTTGAACAGTGACTTAATGTGAGGGTTCAGTTCTTCTTGGAGCTCGTGTAAGACACAGCCTGGGACACTGTCCGGTACCATAGATGCTGTGTTTTTTGCTTTGGAGAGGGCAGCTTTTACCTGTGCATCTGTGATGTCAGGGAGGTTATATTCAGTTGGGATAGGCGTTTGCTCCTTTGGTGGGGAAGGGGGGGAGAAGTTTGCGCTGAATCTGTCTGTCAGGATGTTGGCTATGTCTGTAGGTTCGGTATATTTTGTACCATTATGCAACAATTCAGAGCATATCTGGGAGTTTCCACCCATGTTTCTGACATAACTAAAGAAGGCCTTGTGATTATCTTTAGTGTCTAGGGCAATTTTTCTTTCGAAACTGGCCTTTGATGATTTTATGAGGGATCGAAGTTTCTTGCTAATACTGATCAGAGATGCCTTCCCTTTTTGGGATTTTGCTCTGTCATGTAGTAGCTTCCTCCTTCTGTTGTATAGCTTATTTATGGCCGGGGTCCACCAGACCAGTCTCCTGTTTTTGGAGGAGTGAGTCTTGGTTTTATTTGGGATAGCACGATCCATGCATTCCTGCAGGTGCTCATAGAATGCATTTGTAAAGGATTCTGCGGATTGGGCTGTATTATCCTCTGGCCCTGGAGCTTTGAAGGATTCCACCTCAGTCTTGAGAAGTGCAAAGTTGTCTTTGGAGAAATTCTTTACAGTGATTTCCTTGGCTGGGGGTGGGGACGGGATATGGATGTATAGGGAAATTTGTTTATGGTCTGATCTTACCAATGAGGGGTTTACCTCTGGTGTGGAACATAGAGTCCCCATGTTGGTGATGACCAGGTCCAATATGTTGTTCCCTCTTGTGGGAGTGGTGACCAGTTGTTCCATTGCGTTAGAGTTTATAAATTCAAGTAACCGTTGGGCGAGGGTGTTTGGGCTTGTGTAGTTTTCCCACTCAATGTTTGGGTAGTTGAAGTCACCCAATAACATAGTGTTTGGAGAGACCTTCATATTCTCCAGTGTTCTCAGGAATGCCAAATGGGGTTCCTGTAATAGGGAGGGTGTTCTCTAGTAGGCTACAAACTGAAAGGCAGTTTTGCCCGCTGTAAGTTGCACATGGATGGTTTCCGATGCTTCGTGCAGTGCCACTAACATGGAGGTGTAGGTATCTTTGATGAATATAGATACTCCCCCTCCTTTTGTGCTTCGGTCTGAGTTTTGGGGCTGAAACGCATGGTATGAGTTATAACCTGGTAGTGCTGGGGTGCTCTCAGGAGCCTTGAACCAGGTTTCTGTTACTGCACAGACATCGATTTTCTCCATACTGAGGAGAGTCTCAAGTGCGTGCATCTTGAGGTTTAGACTTCTGGCATTGAGTAGCATTACCTTTAGTTTTTTATCTTTGGGTTGTCTATGGAGGTGGGTTTGTCGTTTGAGCCTTGCCTAAAAAAGGCACTATGGGGGTGGCAAGAGCCTTGGCCAGTATACGAAAGCCTAAGGGTGACAGGTATAAGCCGTCCATAGCGAAGCAACGTGGCTTGTCGAGCATGTCATCCCAGGCTGACAGACACTGGATCCCCTTTGAATGACACCAATACTTTAGCCAATTGTTGAAACTGATCATTTTGTCTTTATACTGTGGCATCATTCTTGGTGAGGGCAAGATGCTACTCAAGGTCAGGGACATACCAGCCTGGGCTACATGGTCAGAGAGCTCCTCTATGTCTCTTTTCATGTAGTCCAGGGAGGTACGTCTCAGGTCATTCACACCAGCATGGACAATGACGGAGTCATACTTGTACTTGCTTTGGAGTGACCTGAGTGCTTGCTTTATGTGGCGGATCCTGGCACCCGACAGGCAGCTTACAGTGACCTTCTCCTTGTTCAGTCTGGTGAGTGGGACGTCAGTGTGCCAGACAATAGAGTCCCCTATAACAAGTGTATTTGGTGTGTTGTTTGGCCTTATGGGCTATGACTATGAGGCACACTGATTTTGTGAGATATGTGATTTGTGGGTATTGTTGAGGGGTGGCTGTTGCTTGGATATCTGCTTAGGAGGTCTTTGCTGTTTAGGCAGATTTTTATTTAGAGCCTCAGAGTATGTTTTTGTGTGTTTATGTGTTGGGTATGCAGATGCAATAGGTCTGTGTGAGACTGGATTTGTGGTGTGGGTGGTTACCTTTTCCTCCTGACTGACTGTGCCAGTCCTGGGTTGAGAGAGCTCTGCCTCCAGTTTGGCTGTGTAACTGCATCTCTCACATGTATTAGAGTTTGTTGGAAGGAGGAGAGGGTTGTCTGTGTACATAAGGCAATTGTAACATTGCCTCAAAATTCCCAGATTCACCAGCTGGACTGGAGAGTAACATTGAAACTGACCCTTGGACATACCAGATTAGTATAGGGAACTGTTTTTTTTACTGATCAGATTAGGGAAGGGAACTGATTTTTCACTTGATCAGGAAGGACCAATCGGGAGTCTAATACTTCTCTGTGCTGTTATTTACATGATTGTATCAGGTTTCTGTGAACAATTCTGCATATGTATCTGTGTTTCAGGATTAGTGGGCATGTAATTTTGCTAGACTGTCCCTTACTAGGTGATAGTTAGCACTGGAATATTTTTTAAATATTCTGGGATTAGCTGAGGTCCTAGGTTAAATATTTATTTCAAAGGAGACAGCTTTGTGGTCCAACCTGACAAATGAGGACATTACACTAAGGGAAGTGTATTGTTCTCCCATGTCTTGAGGACCAGCTAGTGGATACTTGTGCCCTGGTGGGCATGCAGACTATATATTCCAGGGTGTCTGTGTTAACAAAGTCCAAGAATCTGTGGGCCTGTGTATTTGTCTTCATCTTAGTAAAGACGTACAAATGACAAACTGTTTGGCACAAACAAATCGTCATAGTGGTATTACTAATTAAATTCTTGGTGTGTAACTGGATTTTGTAAATCATGATAAACACAATAAATACTAATTTTGTAATAGTTTGACAACAACTTATAATATCTCACATAGAGTCAGCGCTTTGTTTGTTCATCTGTGAGCTTTCATATGAGGCTAGGTAGTTCTGTCTGTGTTGCTTGGTTTTTATGATATCTAGAGAACTATGAACATTATGCCAATATAAATAAATAATATATGGACAACAATCAGTCCCCAGCCGGGCTGCACATTTGCTGACTAGTCAGACTATCAGTGCAGCTGTGTTGCCCATCAGTTAAATTTTAACATACAATCTTTCTAAAGCTTGCATGTAGCATGGTTTTGAAAAGGTTAATGTAAATATGAATTGGCAGTATTAGGCAACAATTGGCTTCAGTAAGCTATAACTTGAGATGCCTGGAGGTATCTAACACCATAAAAATAATGTGGTTCTTTTCTTATATTCAGCTCTATTCAGAGGTTAGCAAACTCAAAACTGAGGTGTTCTTCTTATTATATTTTCTTACTACTGTATCTTAACTTATTAAAAAATTCATAATAAATGAGTACAATTGCCCACTAAGACCCTAGCCTCATAAGCATCTCTGTGGCACAGAGGTACAAAACCCTTAGTGTTTCTCAGATGACCTGTGTTCAGGAGTTGGAAGTAGCTGGAGGGAGGGATGGGAGAGCAGCCAAATTTGGCTCCATCACCCTGAATCAAGGGAAGCAGTCTAGGCTTGCTGCAATATGCAGTTTACGAGCCCGGACAAGTCCATGCTGCAAGAGCAGTGAGTCACTCATTTGGGAGGCTGTGCATGCAATGACTGCAGTGGTTGCAAGGCTGCTGCAATCTCCTCAGCAGTCCTGAGCCAGATTTAGTTCGAAGGAGATAGCCCCAGTGAGCAATGAGAGGAGAGAAGATGGGTGGTAGCTGATTGTCAGTTGCCTGAAGGAGAAAGAAAAAAGACACTACCCTAATAACATAAAAAATTAAAAATGTACAACAGAAATATACCAGCATGCACATACATTGAACAATGCCAGTCATTTGAGTTTTCTAGTGTTTTACAATAGCTTATTCAGAAATTAATTAAACAAATGAAGGACAAGTTGAGCAAAGTTTGGTTTTCTAACCACTACTGAAACATAGTGGTCATAGGGAAGTATGTTTTCAACAAAGGTAGCAGAGACCCTCCTGACTAGCAATGCTAGCTTTAACAAAGGAATTTCTTGCTGTCAGGGATAAGACCATGATTAACACATGAAGCATTTATCTGGTCCAGTTCTTGATGAAGAATGTAAGTGTCAGAACATGTTATGGTAACAATCCCATCTTCATTCACCAGCAAACGTCATTCCCATAGTTCATTCTTATCAGCTTTTATGCCACTGAAGTCTATACCAAATAGAAGTGGGGGGTCCCAAAATGGAGCCCTGTGTGACACTGCTGGTGATTTTTGTTTCTATCCGACAGCCACTTACCTACCCAGCCAATGATGTTTGGGTTAATGCTGAGTTGGAAGAGTTTGTCAATAATACCAGCATGTGGGGGGGTTGAATTGAATGCCTTAGGCAGGTCTAGGTAGGCAGCTTGGCTTGTATATCCCTTATCAATTGCCTCAGTACCCCTTTCTATAAACTCAACAAGGTTAAGCAAGCTTTATGTACCTTCGATAAAGCCAAACTAGTGGTCTTCTATATTGTTGTTTATGTTTCACAGCATTGCAAATAATGTTAGTGAAACAACAATACTGTAATTTCTAGGGTCAGCAGAGACCCCACCATCTGCTCTCCATATCTCAGGGAAGTAGCCACTAGACAGTCAGACTGAAGAGCTGATGGAGTGGGTGTGGTAAGAGGGACTTAACACCTCTCTGCAGACATCCGGGAATATTGCCAGGACTTGTAGAACCTGTATCTTTAATTCTGTAGCATGCCAAAAAGGACTTTATCCAAAGTGATTTCAAGAGATGTGTGAAATAAAATTGAGGGAATAAATCTTTCATAAATCAGCAAATACAAAACACTGTGGTCATACAAATTCAATCTGCTGTAGAACTTTATCTAACTGTTGTGAGCAATATGATCAGATTAAATATAAAATGTCTAGTGTAACAAGTACCTGACAAAGAATAGAAAAAACAGAGAATAAGACAGTGGAGATGACTGTTTTTTTTTTGACAAATTCTGCAAATCTGGATTACTCTGCAATCAGGAAGTGTCTTATACCAGACACATTTTTTAATGTTGTATACCAATATATTCAGAAGATAGAAATACACAAATTTCATAGTCTGCTAAAACCCTGCACTTACACCACCATCTGGTTTGCATGAAAAATGTATCAATATACACAAATATGCCAGTACGTATATGACAGACTCACCACACAGATACAACATGATATAAATATTTCCTGAATAAATACCATTAATGTGATCAAATCAAATACAGAAATCTAGCCTAATAAACAAGGGACTCAAAACATAAGACAAATGAGGCGTAAGACTTTTCTCCTATATGGAAGGTCACTTTCTAGTTAGCTCTCTAAACAGTATAATTTGAAATGACACTCACAATATCTACCTACATGTCTACATGACACAATGCTATACACCTGCAAGTCTAAATTGTACACAAAGCTCCTGCTAATGCATCTGTTGAAAAGTTTACAGTCTACAAATTATCTATGCCCAGTAAAGAAATATGCTTTTCACTAAAAATCAAACAAGAAATTACTTGTCTTTCTTGTAAATGAAATTGTAACAACAGAACAAGAATAAGATTTCATTTTTCAGGTGCTTCAATTATTCAGGCTTGTATTGAAAAGGTTTACTATCATAAATTCGAAAAATCAGAACAAAACGTGTCTGCATTTTCGAATTTATACATCGGAAACGAACATTTCCGAATTTTCCTAATGTCGAAAACAGCTGTGCATTGTCGAAAATGTCGCTCGCGACATTTTCGGCAATACACAGCACTCCCACCCATCCCGTAACTACCTACCTAACTAGCCGAAACACACAGTTATGCAGGGGGGCAAGCCCCCCTGCACCCCCCCACCCCCCCAACTTAATATTCCAACTCCGAGATCGCACTACAGTGAGGAAAGGGATGTATTTCCCTAACCGCACTGTACCACAATCCCCTCACATGAGCGAACGTTAGAATTGTGAATGCACAGTCCATTCGCAATGGTAACGTTCGCTCACATCACCTGCCAAAATATGAAGTATTCGAACATCTGTTGTTCGAATACTTCATAGCCGTGCAAGTGCACGTCGGCATTGTGATAGTAAACCTATTGAAACATACCAGGATATGAGGTAAAGAATCCTGAACTAGACATTCCCAAAAGATCTTCTCTGATCCTCTGGGTCTCCTAGGTCTGTTTATCACAGTCACTGCATGTCTAATGTAACACACTATTGGCTGGTGATTAGCTCACATCTCTGTCCATTCATCACAAGATTTCTAGAACATGTAGCCATAGGTATGATGACACAACTTGGTCATTCCCATTTGAATTAAGGCAGTTTACTATAATATGCACTTACGAGTCTTTGCAATTAAACATGGTGTTGTTAGAGACAGGCCATGATTTAAACATGGTGTTGTTAGTGACAGGCCATGATTTAAACATGGTGTTGTTAGTGACAGGCCATGATTTAAACATGGTGTTGTTAGTGACAGGCCATGATTTAAACATGGTGTTGTTAGAGACAGGCCATGATTTAAACATGGTGTTGTTAGAGACAGGCCATGATTTAAACATGATGTTGTTAGGGACAGGCCACAATTTAAACATGGTGTTGTTAGTGACAGGCCATGAATTAAACATGGTATTGTTAGTGAAAGGCCATGATTTAAACATGGTGTTGTTAGTGACAGGCCATGATTTAAACATGGTGTTGTTAGAGACAGGCCATGATTTAAACATGGTGTTGTTAGAGACAGGCCATGATTTAATGATGGTGTTGTTAGAGACAGGCCATGATTTAAAGATGATGTTGTTAGAGACAGGCCATAATTTAAACATGGTGTTGTTAGTGACAGGCCATGATTTAAACATGATGTTGTTAGTGACAGGCCATGATTTAAACATGGTGTTGTTAGTGACAGGCCATGATTTAAACATGGTGTTGTTAGAGACAGGCCATGGTTTAAACATGATGTTGTTAGTGACAGGCCATGATTTAAACATGGTGTTGTTAGTGACAGGCCATGATTTAAACATGGTGTTGTTAGTGACAGGCCATGACTTGCTCAAAAGTGAAGCATCACATCACTGTGATCAAGATAACATTCACCACAGTGAAACCACTATAAGTACCTCTGTTAATCCCCACTGGAGCACTGAATTATCCTATTATGACTGAGTGTGAGTAGGTGGATGCTATCTCAGCTCCTCCCCAGTCATCTCTAAGAAGGATGAACGCTCTCTTAGTTTAGCTGTATGATGTTTGACTACAAAGACCTTCCACAGGGAGTCTAGTTCCAGATCCAGTACAATACAGAGGGGGAGACCAACTATCATTAAGGTTCATTAAATGCCAATGAGGTAACATCACTTATTCCTAAACCCAGTTTCCTATTCTACTATCTAGGTTCCTCAAATTCACCCCACTTTTGCTTGCCACTCCCCTGAAACTATACGTGACACCACATGTTTTATCTACAGTTGACGAGTAAGCTTTTGGCTGAGCAGCAGCCCATCTCTGACTATACGAATCATATGTTTAATCAGTTCGGTGGTTCTTTTGAACTATCTTATCATGTTTCTGATGAATTAGACAACCTTTTCAAGAATACTACCAGCAACAATTTGCATTTAACTACTGCGGTTGAACAGTGTTTGACTAATAATTCATTGGGCATGTCTAGTTCAGAGTTTTACACGAATAGTATATTGGGAAACAAACATTCCGTTACACAAATTGATTTTGATTTGTTAAATTTGAGCACATATACTGAGTTGAATGAAAGTAATGGAAAGTTGATTGCCGTTTTTCCTTGTGAAGGTCACAATTTTGGGGATGATAGAGATGTGTATAACAATGTTTTTAATTTTAAGCAAGTCACTTCATTAAATGTATTAGAGTCGTCCACTGAAGTGGATACAACTAGTGAGCTATGTGATATACAGGATGTTGATTCGTTAGGGGCCATTGGCAATATTGAACAAAATTCTGGCAATGAAGGAACTGTATGTTTTAGTTATGATGTTAATAAATCTATTTGTAATACTGTGGGGATGGATATTTCTGAGTTAGAGAGAGACATGTTAAATTCGACACAGATGGGTATTTTAAGTAAACCTACAATTATTGAAAATAGTGCACATGATTTTAAATTATATAATTATTCCCAGTTTTCTTTTAATATTGATTTTGTTAATCTTTTTTCTAAAGGTTTTACCTTTGTTCCTTGTAGAACAGGTTATTTGGTAGACACACTTATTGATTTGAAATTGTTTATACGCAAAATGAACTTGAAGGTGCAGTTTGAAGCTGCCAACACAACTCAGGTAATGGACAAGCAAGATGGTTTGTCCAAACCGAGTACATTTAATCCACCTTTGAACCCTATGATAGCTACATTTGAAAACATTTTATACATCGGAAGAGGCAATCACACCTTAATATGACAGATGAAGAGTATGCCTTAATTGAAACTATAGGTAAAATTGACAATATACATATTATGAAGCCGGATAAAGGCGATGGTGTGGTGATTGTAGATAATTATGATTATATCAGTATTATGATGTCCATGTTAATGGAAGATAATTATGATGAAACCAGTATAAATGAAATCAACATTGCATATAAAAAAGTGGATATTGTGTTACAGGATATGTTATTTCAGGGAGAAATAACTGAATATAAGTATGAATTTATGAGTAATCCTTATCCAGTGGTTAGTGGAATTTTTGGCATCCCCAAAATACACAAAGGTCTAGATAATGTTCAATTTAAACCTATTGTGGATGGTAAGAGAAGCAAAACTTGTTTTATTAGTCAATATTT
Organism: Protopterus annectens; assembly: GCF_019279795.1. NCBI lineage: Eukaryota > Metazoa > Chordata > Ceratodontiformes > Protopteridae > Protopterus > Protopterus annectens. The sequence goes on from NC_056748.1 coordinate 1,089,939,725, forward strand.
GGACCATCATATGAAATTAGGTTTGAAGTGTTACCCTCACATAATTAAATATTCTTGGGATTTTTAGAGAAAGTGAAGGCCTTTAAAATTGACGGTATTATTACTTTTCTCACCATTGATGTATGCAATTTGTTTACGGTTATTCCTCATGATACTGGTTTGACATAGTTAGAGGATCAAATGGCAGCAACAGGTATTTTTGAGCAAGACCAAATTAACGTTATGGTTAGGTTAATGGAAGTGATCCTATATAATAATTTTATATTTTTTGAGGGGCACTATTTTAGGCAAAGTAATGGAGTGGCCATGGGAGCCACATGTGCTCCTACATATGCCAGTTATATCATGGCATATTGGGAGGATCATTTTTTATTCACCAGCGCATATAGTAAGTATATTAAAATGTATACATGATTTTTGGATGATATATTTATTATATGGGAAGGTGAATTAGTTATATTGGATGCTTTTATTAAATATAGTAACAATACTGTTTGGTTTTTAAAGTTCACACATGAGTATAATACTGATACTATTACATACTTGGATGTTAGACTTACCCTAGATAAGACACATGGTAGATTTAAATCCAAGATTTATAGGAAACCCACCTTCTCAAATTCTTATCTTCAGTACAGCAGTTGGCATCCTAACCATCAAAAGAAAGCCATTGTTAAAGGCCAGATGGTTAGAGCGGCCAGGATGGTTAGTGATGATATAAAATTCATAGAAAAGTTAAATTATTTAACTTCCTTGTTTTTGAAAAGAGGTTATCCTCAGAATTTATGTGTGGAATTGTTTAATGAGGTTCATGGTAAAAGACATAGTGGATTTTATAAATCTATTCTTAATTCTGGTAGTGTTACATTAACTCCTGTAAGGCCTGTTCCACCACAAACTTTAGGGAATGCTCCTTTGATGTTTATTTCGACCTACAATGGGGATTCAGATTTTATTACAAAGACGATTGTTAAAAACTGGGGTATTTTGCAATTGGACAAAATCGTAGGATCAAAGTTCACTAATACACCTAGATTTGTATTTAGGAAGGATTTATCTTTAAAAAAAAAATTTGAATGATGTTCATTATACAAATATGTTACCACAAGTAGGGTGTTGGGCAATTTTAAATGTAGTAGGTGTACTATATGCTCTTACATTTTACAAACAGGTAGTAAGTTGGTGGTTAATAATCAATATATTTGTATTACTGGTCATTTTAACTGTTATAGTAAGAATGTTGTTTATCTTGCTAAATGTCAACATTGTATGGCCTTTTATGTAGGTAAAACCTGTAGGCAATTTAGAGAGAGGATCAGGGAACATCTTTTAGATATGAAACATCTTAAGTCTACTAATGCCTTGGCCAGACACATTGTTGCTCACTATGGACATACATTTAAATTTTGTGTCTTGCAGCAGGTTATTTGTGACCAACAAGGTAGGATTTTAGATGTGCATTTAGATTTAAGTGAGTTAAAATGGCAATTGAAACTGAATGTACACACTTTTCCTGATCTTAACGAATACTGCACTGTTAAGCCTGTGCTCAAGCTTAAACATATTATGGGCAGGGTTTAGCAGTGCAGGTGACTATAGCTCATGTTTATTTAAAATATATATATGTATATATGTGATATATATATATATATATATATATATATATATATAAATTAAAAAAAAAATTTGGTATATATTTTATATATATATATATATATATATATATATATATATATATATATATATATATATATGTATTTTTTATATGTGTAATTTTAAAAGATACATATAGACATATGCATGCATAATTAATTTTAAATATTATTATATTCTATTTAATTGTAATGTGCTTTAATAGATATACCATTAAATATGTTTATGTTCTTATTTCATTTTGTTTTATATGACAAGTTATTTAACAAAGGATTTTTTACAGTTAATAGAGTGGGTTAATTAATTAATTGTTTTTAATTCTAAGTGTCATGGTGTGAATTTATTTTGTTATTTAAGGTGTGGTTTGAGGTATGTTCAGTATTCTGAAGAAGTCCGAGTTTTGTGGACGAAACCTAGGTCAATTGAATTTACTGTTTGTGTTGTTTGCATTAAACCAATTTTCTTTCTTGGATCTCATTCTCCTTGTGGTTATTTTTGGTTTTTGGTTCCCGGTTTTTGCTTTATCTACAGTTGACGAACTTACAAGATATGGTGAGTTTGTATATTTTAGTAAACCTCAGAGCAAGGGTGTAGCTAGGCAATATACTCAAATAACTACATTTTTTTCTGAGCATCTCTTGAAAACTTCAATACCCAAAAATTAGAGAGTGTTTAGAACTGTGTAAACAAATATTTCAGTATAGCGGCACAAAAAGAATGCTTGTGTGAAATGAATACACTGTTAAAATTGTTACACTTCAATTGTTATGAAGATATTTCTCAAATGAATCTCTACAGTACAGCCTTCCAGATACATCAACATTATCTTTGTTGACCAAGCCTAATACAGAATGTACATTCATGTAAACTGTACTTTATTATGTAACTTACTTATTTTTGTATCTTTAATGCTTATGTTATATTGGAGCTTTTCTATCCCGGCCCTCCACTGAAAACGGGCACTCATGGGCCCAGTGGACTTCACCGGTCACCAAACTGAAATAAATAAATAAATAATAAATAAAATAGCTTTTCATTGGTATACATACTAGCATTTGAAAATAACTTATACTCTTCCTATATGTCTGGGGGGGGTAGCGTTTTGAGGGTTGAGTGTAATTTATAAATGATAGGTGAGTGACAGAAACAACAACATTAGGTATGAGCACAAAATCTAAACTTCTGTCTACACCCCTCCTCAGAGCTTCCATCCTTAGAACCTTGTGTTAATGGTTGGTCCTTAATGACAAATAGGCCTCATGTGAGAGACTAAAGAGTGAACTTCAAGAAGAACCTCATGATACTGTAGTAAAAGTTTTATTAGAAAACTCTTTTCCTAGAGCTAAACTAGTAGGACATGACCATAGACTCAGATAATAGGTAGTGTCCTCTGCTGTATGTCTGGTGAACAGACCACCCACTTAATTTTGTCAAAAATGGCTACATAAAATGATATTGTTGGTTAGAACAATACATTAAATGTAAACCATTTAAAACTAAAAAAAACCTAATTCTGTATAAAAGGCAAAATGAAATGAAGACTGCAGTAGTTACATATTCTCAGTTGCTTGTGTTGTTTCAGACATCAGAATGCTAACTTACATAAATGTGTCACAGTATGTACTGTTTAGAACTGCACATTCACAACACTCTAATTATAGCAATTGAAAATTTCTAACAACCCACTTTATCCTTTACAATGTTGTGGAAATGCTGGAGCCTCTGTCACAGCATACAAGAGGCACAAGGTTTTAAACGTTGTACTAGACAAGTTGCTGGTCTTGAGCATTCACACTCACTCGTTAGACAAAGGAAGACAGAAGACTCTGCACAGAAGTTACCCCAGCCACGAACTGAACTTGAGAACTTGTTGCTGAAACTTAAATACTTGCACTGTACCGCCCTTGACTGAAATACTGTGTTGTTTATTAAAACTGACTTGAACTCAAATTACAGGAAGAAATATGTTTTTAATAGAAGCACGAGTAAACCTTAAAATGCTGTACTGCTTTTAGCAGTGGCAATCTCTAGGTTTCGGCATCCACAGATGACTGGCCTACTTAAGCCTTTCTCAAGCCTCTGTAATGTATCAAAGGAGTCTTACTGTCTCTGTCTTATTAGCTGTGTGTCTACTCATTTTCTTTTAGTTATCATAAATCATTGTTGGACATTTTTCTTTCCTTTTTTTTCTGTTACCCCCAGTGACTGGCATGCTTAAAATGGAAAGCTAAGTTAAACCTCTCAACTTCTTTGCTCAAGAATTCTGGACAAAGTAAAAAATAATGCACAGGCAAAGGCCCAAATTTCAGAAGAGATTGTAAGTATTGTTCTTATAAATTTAGATAATTGCTAGATATAAAGTCAAAAATGTAAATGCCTGTCATTATTTAATGACTTCAATCATCTGAAAGGAAACCATAAATTTTATGAGGGTTCCAAATGGGAGAGATGATAAATTATCAAGCAAATGAGTTCATCCTCACTTCTTGGTGAGTACCTTCATGATGTGGACCCCGTTTTACTACACTGATATATAGAACCAGAATAAAAACTGGGTGACAACAAACATGGCTAAATAAAGTAAACTAAAAAGCTTTTATTATAATGTAGTAAGTGCTTTCGCATTGTCCTCAATGCTTCGTCAGACTTTAAAAATACACACGTTAACAATCACTATTTAAAATCCAAACCACAAATCAGAAACTGATTCCAATTATGACATCATAACAAGCTGTCCAATAAGCTATAGAAACTCAGACAGCAAATTAGACAGTACATGTGTACCAATGTGTACTAGAAGATAAATAAAACAAACTATAATTTCTAGTATGGCTTAAGTAGTCACCTAGTTCTAACAGTAGATATGTGCTTAGTCATGGTAAAATATACAAGTCTAAAACCATTAAATATAGTTCTATGAGACTCAGAAGCAAAAAAAAAAATCAGATCAATTGATTGCCAGGATTACATGATAAATTGGCTGAATGAACATTTAATGTCTTGTGTATGCTTGTTTAATTTAACTCTCCACATAAAGAAAACATAAAAGCTGTGGGCTTCTATCTGTTGCATTTAGAATTGCTAGATGTTATATATATGGAAAAAAAGCAAAGACAACACCTTAAATATGATCCACTAGATGGCAACCAACCATCTATGTAATGTTTTATAATGCAGCGAGTGAACACGACTCGAACCAGGAAATCAAAGTATTTAATAGTAAAAACTACAATCAAGAACACTCAATACATCTAGTTAAGCACTTTCATCTGCACAAGCAGACTTCCTCAGAACAATTCAATCTTTAGATACGCTTCATTTATAAAAACTTTTTGGTGCCAAAGTAGCCATCAATTCAGAATTAAAGTGCTAGTGTAACAAAATGTAACAAAATGTACAAAAGTACCTGTTACTAAATAACGTTACCTAAGAAAACTCATAAACACTGTGTTCAAGAAATTACAACCAACCTAACAATATATATGTCTACCTAATGCTATTTTATATGTTTTTTTTTAAATTATATATTTACATATAATAACTTAAAAAATCTTTTAAAAACGTTGATGATGGTAATAAATAATATGATGCGCATACAAGAATTATATCAAATTTAAACAACTTTAAATGGTTTAAAACACTTTATATCAATTGCAATAAAGGTTTAATAGTAATAAAATCATTAATTCCAGGCTCCATGGTAGCATCTGTCAAAATTTGCCATACACTCTCTATTTTCCCTAGGAGTGCTTTGTAGTTACCTCCATGGGGTGATATAATCACTTAATCAATTATGGCAAACTTAAATACATGTGTGTCCCCACATTTGTTAATATGTAGATACAGTGCATTATACATATTCTTAACTCTGATTTTATATAAATGATCATATATTCACTTTCCAAATTGCCTTTCGGTCTTTCCTGTATAAAATGTAGTGCATGACATTCACTTTGCCATATAAATAACATTCTTGCTATTGCAATTACCTGCTCTGAATTTGACATATGTCTTAACATCGTTCAATCTACATCCTTCCATTTCACAATAGCATAACATTGTTTACAAAACCCACATTTTTAGTAGTTCTACTTGTGTTATATGTCTCTGTGTGATTAACCATTTTTTCTAACTGTCTCTTTATATTAATACCCATTTTATTGACAAAGGACTTTCTCCTATTACTTTTCTAACATCTTCGTCAACTACTAATATATTCCAATGTTTTCTGATAATATTTCTAATGTAATTCACACTGGGTGAGTATGTTAAAACACGCACTCTATTGTAAGTCATATCCTCAGGCTTTTCTGTTTGGATTTTTATATTTGTCATTTCTGTCCCCAATAGGGGTGTATATTTTTTACCCCATTCGCTAATGACATAAGCTGTGACATCATTCAGTATAGACAGTGGATATCCCCTGTTTACAAACATAGATCTAATATAGCTAATTTATTTTTCCATTAACTCAAAACTAGATGACATACGTGCTGCCCTTATACGCTGTCCTTTGGCTATATTTTTTAACATTTGCCGAGGATGATTACTGGTATATTCCAGAAACCCACTGGAAACTGTATCTTTCCTATAAATTTCTGATTGAAAACCTACATTAGTGTGGCTGATGTATGTGTCCAAATATAACATTGTGTGTGAATTTTAAGAAATCACTAGTATTGTTTATATACTCAATAAAATGAGTAATAATGTCAACTGGCCCATTCCATAACACAAAAATATCATGCAAGAATCTAGAATAGCAAGAGACATATTGATAATACTCACTACTGAATAAATATTTCGTCTCCCATTCCAACATAACCAGGTTGGCAAAAATAGGGGCACAAGATGCCCCCATAGCCACACCCCTGGTTTGTCTAAAGTATTCCCCCTCAAAATATATGTAATTGTGATCTAAAACTAAACTCATCATATCTGTAATCAAACTAATACGATCCCAACTCATATTGGAAAATTTTCTCAGACTGGTACTAAAATCTTCCAATCCTTGCTGTTTAGGGATTCAAGAAAATAAGTCAATCACATCTATGGTAATGAATGTTAAATCTCTTTTCCAAATATTAGGAGTTAGATGAGCCAAAAATATCCATGAATCCTTTATCATGTGCGGTGTATTGGCATATATGGGCTTAACCCATCTATCTATGACTACCCCTATTTGGAAGGTCTTTGATTTACTCCCTGATATTTTTGGGTGAAAAGGGGGATTTAATACGTTCTTATGCACTTTAGGGATGCCTACTATTGTGGCCAATGTAGGATGTTCTACCTTTAAATAATTGTATACCTCAATAGTACTCCTATTATCAAGTAGGTATTCCTCTAAAGCTAAATCTATCTTCCTATATCCAATTTTTATTTCATTTATAGAAATCTTTTCATAATTCCCAGATTCTAGCAAAATTTTATATACCTCGTTAATATAGTCCATGGTATTGAACAAAACTATTCCGCCTCCTTTTTCCTGTTTCATTACTTGGATGTCCTTGTTCTTAATCAATTCTTCCAAACAATTTCTTTCATCTACTTTCAAATTATCCATAATTTTCTGTTTTTTACTTTGTCTATTAAAATTGTAGACATCATGACATACTATTTTTTCAAAGCTAGTCACCTTATTGTGGGCTGGTGGTATAAACGTGTTTCCCTTTTTAAACATATTTCGATCTCCTGACATTATATTATTATTAATAGAGATGGACAGACATATTAAGATCAATGAATTAAACAGACTACATAAAGTCAATAAAACCCCAAAACTTAGAAGTTTGATAAAACAAATAAACACAGTAATTAAGACTATTCATAGAGGTTCGTGTGATATAACAGAAGTAAATAGGATATATTACTGTACAGCTAAATTAATAACAGAAAGTCTTACCACAAAAACACAGAGCAATAAAGGAAAGGAAGGGGAAAAATCAAATGCCACCATGAAAGTATTGAATGGAGAGAACTATAAAGCAATTAAGATATGAGATGTCACTATTAGAAGAGTATAGAAGGAAGACCAGATCAACAAAAATACTCAGAAAGATAGTTGAGATAAAAGCAATGTGCAGTATCAGAACAGATCAGGACCTATCCTGTACTATTGCAAATAATAAACTAAAAATATCAGCACAGGCAGAAAAACTTAGAAGATATGCAAATAAATTGTTATTTATTTAACATTTGTTTACTGGGCAAGTCTGACTTGGAAAGAAGCCAATATTCAGTGGAGGCCCAGGGAGAAATGCTCCAATACGCATGCCTTTGAAATGTGGAAGGAAACCGGAGCAACTGGAGGAAACCCACACAAATGCAGAGAGGACATGCAGACTCCACACAGAAGGCACTCCAGCCAAGAATTGAACCAGAGAGCCTCTTGCTGTGAAGTGACAATACTACCGCTGCACCACTGCACCGCCTAACTATAAAGGAAAAGTACAAAATAAGCAATTTATTGATGGCTCCAAAAAATATGGATACATAGGAAACACAGGAAAAAGAATTGAAACACCATCAAAAGAAGAAGAAATAGATATATTTTGGAGAAATATCTATGAAGATCCTGTTGAACAAAACAAAGACGGTAAATGGATAGAAGAAAAGGAAAGAAAAAGAAATTTAAATGTACAGGGTATGAAATGGAATGAAGTAATGTCCAGAGAGATTGAAACAAAGTTAATAAAAGCTCCTAATTGGAAAACCCCAGGCCCAGATGCAGTACCTTACTTCTGGCTACAAGTATTAACATCTTTACATGAAGATTTAGCCACTGAGTAAGAACTATTTGTAGGAGCACTCCGAAGAGACAGCAACCTGGTTAACAACAGGAAAAACAATGCTCCTACTTAAGAGTGAACCAGCAAGCTATTCTAAAGACTATAGACCAATAGCTTGCCCTCTGTTAACCTATAAACTATATACTGGATTTAATGCCGACAGAGTTTTATCATTCAGAAGAAAATTCAATCATGGTAGTAGTACAAAAGGGTAATAAAAGAAAGTCATATGGAACAAAAGATCATTTGTTGTTAAATAAAGTTATAAAGGAGATCTGTACAAAGGGGAAAATGTAAGTATGGCATGGATAGACTCAAAAACACATTTGACAGTATCCCACAGTCATGGATAAAAGAGTGCTTAAAAATGTATAAAATATACCCTATTCTAATTGATTACATTACAGCGACCATGAAACAGTGGCAAAGCACTTTGCAGTTATGCCATGATAAAGGACAAATTATTATTCCAGGGATAAAAATCCAAAGGGGGATATTCCAGGGTGACTCTTTCTCACTGCTCCTTTTTTGTCTTGTCCTTAACCCATTATGCTGTCTACTTAACAGATTAGGTTTGTCTCCCAGAAAACAACAAAATGCAAAGATTTATCTTCTTTTTGTGGATGACTTAAAACTGCATCGGTCATCAGATGAGGAAGTAAAAGCACAATTGCAAGTGGTCAAATCTTTTTTAGATTATATCAGAATGTCATGTGGTGTAGATAAATGTGCAAAATTAACCTTTAAAGCAGGAAAGCTGTAGCGCCAAAAAAAAAACCATCAAGAGCAAGAGGGAGTGTATAAGTATTTGGGAATTGATGAAAGATCAACAATAAAACATGAACAAATGTGAATAAAATTTAGTAAGGAATATTTTAGAAGACTTAAATTAATACTGAAAATGGCATTGATATCTATGAACAAAGTCCAAGCTATAAACCAATTTGCTACTCCTGTCCTAACATACAGTTTTCGAGTGATTGACTTGCCCCAAAAGGTATTGGATAGATTGGACAGGAAAACAAGAAGGATGCTTCATGCTCATCAAATGATTTATAAAAATCATTGCATACCAAGTGTATATATTCCCCATTCTGAAGGTGATAACGGCCTCTTTGAAATTTATTTCATGTAGAGATCTGCAATTGTAGGACTGCATACATATCTGCTGACCTTTCAAGACCCAAATGTTGTGAAAATTTTAATACATGAGAAGAATAAGTCTAAGATGACTTCCCTGCTTAGTTTAGCAGAAGCATATCGACATCAAGCAGGAATGGATATCAAACCAGAAGTAGGTAAAACTCAAGCAAAATCTGAATGTGCCAAAAAAATAAAGAAAGAATATAAGGTAAAGGATCAGATGAGAAGGTACAAAATGTGGAAAATGCATAAATATAGTTGTAAGCATAGAAAACTCTTGGAACAACCGCCTATTGATCAGGAATGAATGAAGGAATGGTTAAGGAGAGGTGAATTTATATCAAAAGATGAAAGGTTAATATTGGCAGCCCAAGATAGTGGACTACATAGATGATGGCTTACGAATTCCATTGAACATGTGGGAGAAACAGACAAATATAGGTTTTGAAAATCAGAATTGAAAACAGTCGCACACCTTGTTGCTGGTTGTGACATACTAATGGCAGATGGACTGTATACTGAAGAGCATAATAATGTGGCAAGACTGTTGTATTGGGGATTGTGCAAACTTTATAATATTGAAATATCGGAAAAATACTGCAAACATGAGCCAGAAACCATTATAGAAAATTATGAAGTTTATATCACATGGGATCACCCACTTGCAACAGTTTAAAAAATATATGCAAGAAAACCAGATATTGTAGTCCATGAACAGAAGACAAAACTAGCATTGATCATTGAAATTGCTACACCCAGTGACTATAGTGTCTTACATAGAAAGAGAGACAAAGTCATAAAATATCAGGATTTGCAGGCAGTAACAAGGGCAATGTGTAAGAAGGACACCCACATAGTAGTAGGAGCAATGGGTCTTATAAAAATAATTTAGAGTCATATTTAGACATCTTCCTGATATATGCAACCCATACAAATTACAGGAGTCACTACTGGGCACACTGTGGGTGCTATGAAGAGCACCTCTGTCGACATTAAAGATTAAAACAATACTAATTTTGTGAACGTTAATCATACTTTGACTTAGGAATGGATTCCATTCCTGTCATGGTATCAGAAACCCAAAAGACTTCGGGAAATTAAAAAAGAACAATCCAAAAATATGAGGCAAAAATCTGGGCATTTTAGAAAAATCTGGACAGTTTAGAGGTGTACGTAATAAAGGACATGGAAATATATGAGGCAAAATGGAGAGCTGACTGATATGCATGGAACACTGCATTTCATATTCTACTGATTTCTGCTGGAAATTATGATGATGTCCCAACATGGTGTGCAAAATAACAACAAAAGATCTTTAGGATAGCCTGTGAACCAACTGATACAACTGTTATGGAAAGCAGGATGGCTTTCTTTAATGGGGGATCCTCTGAACCACCAGGCTAATCAAACCCAAGTTTTTCTGCCACTGCTAACTATAGCAGAACATTTCTTAATAAAGACATTACACTGAAGCATCTTGTATGTTCTCTGCTTCCTCTCTCATGTCTACTCATCTTTCACTTTCCTTCCTTTTAATGTCTTTTGCACCCAGCACATTTCCCCTCTATAGGTGGTTCATCCTAGTTTCAATAGCACTAACTACCCTCCCCCAACAACAGCTTTTACACCCACCGTTTTTCAATATAAATGCTTGTATATATAATTCTTCTACAAATATCCTCTATACTCCCCCTGCATACTCTCCTTTTAGTTCAACCTAGCTTACTTTTTACATAGTTTTTGTTTTCGTATCTTCTTGGCTTAGAGTTTTAGTAGTTGTTCCCATCTAGAAAACACACTAAAATCTCAGGATTGCAGATAGTCTTCATAATAATCTGCCATTTTATAGGACATCCTTGTCATCTTATGTACATGGTTTTATGATGTTCCTTATTTTGTGTGTAAAATTATTGTCATTTTTATTGTTTATCCTGTCTATCAGCTGAGGCTGTGCCTGAAAAGGGTTCAAAGACCAGTCAATGCATTTTCCCAATCAACAAATGAAAATAAATCAATTAATGGGAGTGGAAAGCTATACAAAACATCGCTGCCATCAAACAACATTTGTCATCTTAACTATAAACAATGTGTCTAATTATCATAATGTGACCCTGTGTTTAACAAAAGTATGATAATTACAGAAATTACATGTAATTGTTTGATGTGTGATATTATTTGGTTCAGTTTTAATTTTAAGTTTCAGCATGTTGAAAATGCAAAAGCCATGTATGTGATAGAGCTTGTATTCCATTTGGAGGGGCAGTTATAAAATACAGCTCTGTCTACAAGAGGATGTATTTTTGTGTTAACTTGTACAAATGAAACAACATACTATTATACCCACCTTGTGGTGATCTCATGCAAAAAACACTAAAAAGTATGGATATATTGATTCCTGCCTTATGTCTGCAACTCTCCAATAGCAAGTCTACGTCAGTGTGTAGTTTTGCTGATGGGACTGCTGGAGATCTGGTGGTCAGGTCACAAACTAGTTAGAAGTAATGACATTCTGGGATTTGTAATTCATTGGAACTAAGAACAAAAAGCTATTTGCCAAATAAGTCACACTTTTAGTAATTTCACAAAATACAAAACATCGTTCAATTTGGCAGCTTTACTCAAGGTCACTGTGACTGGCAAAAACGCTGTTCTGCAGAATATGGTTCAGAAATGAAAACTTTAAATAAAGTACAGCACAAATTACTTAAATAAAATCTAAAAACATCATGTAGAATTACTGAGGTTCACCTTAGAAATCAGGATCCATTAAAGCTGAATGGTGCTTATTAGAAAAGGACACAAATAGAAAATTCCCCTGAAAAAACTCTGTTTATTCACTACAGTTCACTAGCATACACAAAGTCAAAGTATAAACTGAGACTTCACAGTGATTTTGGCTTGCCCAGTTGCACATTATCAGTTACATTTAGAGTAGTCAAACGTTGCATGCTCGCAGTCTTGTTGACTTTACTCTCCTTAATTGACTTCCAGACATCTTCCCAACAATCATACTATATATTCATTATCCAGCATCCTAACATCATGTCTGCCTTCTATAAACTGGTGCAGCTGTTCTAACTTTATCATAGCCTGTTGCTTACTGATAAAACCACAGGATTTATATCTATTAAGTGTTTGCAGATGACATTGTGATCTGTAGTGAGAGTAGGGAACAGGTGGAGGAGACCCTGGAGAGGTAGAGATATGTTCTAGAGAGGAGAAGAATGAAGGTCAGCAGGACTAAGACAGAATATATGTGTGTGAATGAGAGGGAGAATAGAGGAATGGTGAGGATGCAGGGAGTAGAGGTGGCGAAGGTGAATGAATTCAAATACTTGGGATTAACAGTTCAGAGTAATGGTGAGTGGGGAAGAGAGGTGAAGAAGAGAGTACAGGCAGGATGGAGTGGATGTAGAAGAGTGTCTGGAGTAATTTGTGACAGACAAGTACCAGTAAGAGTGAAAGGGAAGGTCTACAAGAGGGTAGTGAGACCAGATATGTTATATGGGTTGGAGACAGTGGCATTGACAAAAAGGCAGGAGTCAGAGCTGGACATGCAGAGTTAAAGATGTTAAGATTTGCACTGGGTGTGATGAGGGTGGACAGGATTAGGAATAAGTATATTAGAGGTTCAGCCCAGGTTGGAAGGTTTGGAGACAAAGCCAGAGAGGCAAGATTATGTTGGTTTGGACATGTGCTGAGGAGGGATTCAGGGTATATTGGGAAAAAGATGCTAAGGATGAAGCTGCCAGGTAACAGGAAAAGAGGAAGGCTTAAGATAAGGTTTATGGATGTGGTGAGAGGACATGCAGGTGGTTGGTGTGGCAGAGCAAGATGCAGAGGACAGGAAGAAATGGAAATAGATGATCCGCTGTGAGGACCCCTAATGGGAGCAGCTGAAAGAAGAAAAAGAAGATGCTGAGCAAATGTAATATCAGTCTTGACATTTTGATTGCAGCTTTTCAGTGTTGCATCCAATGGTCACCAGTTCATGAAGCATGCAGTTTTGTCTGGAAATATCACTTTACAAAGATTCAATTATTGTAGCTGAACTGTTAGGCCATGCTTCTGCTACCTCTGAATCTCATAATTTTTTTGGTTGTTTTCACAATGTTTCAATGGTTTCCTCAACTGAAACCCAAACCAATGTGACTGTATCCTATCACAGTTTACTGTTCCTTTTTTGGCTTTTATCCTTTTTTCTTTAATATTTACAACTGAATTATCGCTTTCAGTATTCTTCAGGTTTCAACAAACCTATAGTCTATATTTGCACCAGCATGAATAGCAACACTGGAAAGAAGATGAAATTTTACTAGAGAAAGAAACTAAACCCAAAAGACATAAACATTTGAAAAAAGAAAATATAAATTTTTCTGTTTCAAAGTCTGATACTGCCAGCAGTTGTCATCTAACATATTTCTGGATGTGTTTACTATCTAGCGCTTATTATGCTACTAGTTAAATTATTGAAATTCTTACACAAGGTGATTTCCATCAGTAGATCATTTAAGTAATATATTTTAATTAATCTTAGTTTTACCTTACTAATGATACTACATAATTTATAGAAGCATTTCTTATATCCTAAATCACCAAATTGCTAGGGTCCTTTTCCATCTTGATATTTTATTTATTATTTATTTTTATTTTACATTTGTTTACCAGGAAAGTCTGACTTGACAGGTCCTTTTTCAGCAGAGGCCCAGGGAGAAAATCCCCACATACGACAGTAATCAGTATCAGTTACAAACATTGACAAAATGATTAAGGTAGACAAGTTGGTGAACATCACTTGGAATGCAAATATATAACAATAAACAAGTTGGTGAAAATCAACTATATGACATTACAAGTGACTAATACATATATTACCTGATATTATTTGACTATAAAACAGTACATATGAATTACATATTTAATGAAGTATAGCTAAGCAGAAGTCAAAAAAGTTGGAGATAATTAATTTGATTAAAAAGTCATGAAAAAGTACTGGAAAGAGGGGCAAAGAAGGGAGAAAAAGGATATGAGTTAGAAGGATTAATGAGGGAGTGTGCAGTAACAAGAGTTAGATAGCAAATGTTGGTGGAGAGGGGCTAGAGAGAGAAGAGCCGCGATTGTTAGAAATTATCCAGGGGTATCACAGTCACAAAACCGACAATTCAGTAGATGTGATTTTAGGGCTGTTTTGAAGAATGTAGAGGAAGCTATGGTTAAGATATTGGGGGGAAGGCTATTCCATTGTTTTGGGATGGGTTTTATCAGGGTAGTAAAGCAAGTTGTGGGCTAGTATGAGTTGATTATATAGCAGGAGTTGTGAAAGTTTAAGCCAGTTAAGCTGTTTGAGAGGAATGCAGTAGTGTGTTCTTAAAGGAGAATTAGTTGTGAATTTGGCTATTATGTTGTAGCAAGCTTGCAGCTTGGTTATGTCTGACTTCCTAATATTGGTGAGGATTGGGGAAGCATAGAGCAGGGTAGAGATTAGATGAGTATGAGCAATAGTGGCTCTAGTGCTCTCTGTTAAAATTGTTTTTTTCTATATAGGAGACCTAGCTTTTTGTGTACTGTTTTATAGTTAGGGATATATGTTTTGTCAAATTTCATGTTGCTGTTAATTTCTACTCCCAGCAGTTTGGTGCGACTGACAGAAGATATAACAGTATTGCTACTAGATGTGATATTAAATGTTGGGCTATGTGTCGAGTACTGTGTGGATGGAAAGATAAGGAGCTTAGTTTTGGTGGGATTTAATATTAGTTGTCAGTCTGTAGGCCAGTTTTCTACAGAGAGAAAGGAGGCTTGTGTTAGTTGTAGTTTATGGAGGGAGGAAGAGGAACAGATTAGTGTGGAGTTATCCGCATATTGGATGACTGAGGCCTGTAGTATGGCTGAATGAAGTTTGTTGGTAAATAAAGAAAACAGCAGAGGTCCAAGAATGGAACCTTGTGGGACTCCTAGTGAGACTGGTAGTAGAGGAGAGAGTTCTAGGTGCCATCTGACAGCCTGCTGTCTATCTAAGTAGCTCTTGAACCAGGAGATAGTGGGGTAGCTAAGATTTAGTTCTGAAATAGTGTTGATTAGTTTATCATGATTGACCATGTAAAATGCTTTGGAAAGATCAAGAAAGATAACTGAGACAAATTTTCTGTTGTTTCTGTGATTATTTGCTGTCTGTGTGAAAGACATAAGGGCGGTAATAATACTGTGGGAATGGTCTAAAACCATGTTTGGTTGTAGTAAGTAGATTATTAGAGTTAAGGTGTGTCATGATTTCTGTATCGATGTACCTTTCAAGGATTTTGAAGAGAAAAGAGAGTATTGCAATTGGACAGTAATTAGCAAGTTCTTTTGAATTGCTCCCTTTATGTAGTGGAGTAATGTATGAGATTTTCCAGAGTTGGGGGACTAAGTTTTCTGTAATAGAACAATTTATAGGGATCACTACTGGATGTGCAATATCTTCAGCAGCAATTTTTAAGTATTCTTCAGGTAATTTTTCAGCTGAGGGGGTTGTTGGCTTTAGTTTACTAAGAAGTTTTCTAATTTTTACGTATAGGAACAATTTGTAGTATAAAATGCTGTTCCATAGTATTGGTATTTGGTGACTTACTGCATTTGGAGTGGCTTTGAGAGCTAGCCAGGGCTAGGATGGATTCCATAAAAAATTGTTGAATTTAGTTGCTATATTGTGAGCTATCTGTAGATACAGGGGAAGGGGTGCCAGTTTTTCCTGGTTGTAGTACTTTTTTCATGGCTGTCCAAAACTTCCTAGGATTGTTTTGGTGTCTAATTTGTGTGTCATGATAATAATTTATTTTGTCCTGTTTGATCATTTTTTGTCTTATTTCTAAGTTCTAAGTATTTTTGTTTAGCAGCAAGGATATTTACTTTTTGCCAGTGTGCCCAGGCTTTGTCTCTGTTACGTAGCTGGGATCTAGTCTCTTTAGTTAACCAGGGAGCATAGTTGACTTTAGTTCTGATGGTTCTGGGAGGTGCATGATAGCTTAAAATTTCAAGGAAGGTAGACTTGAAGCCTGAAATAGCCTCACATGGTTTAAAGTTTTCAATGGGATCCAGTTACATCTTTTCAGTGCTGTTATGCAGCTACTGGAGTTGAAAAGTTTTTTGTTGTGAATTTCACAGTATATGGTGGGTTTGGCTACATTGGTTCGATGTCTGGTTATGACGGTTAGTGAGTGATCACTTAGTCTATCTGATATGCAGCCTGATTGACTAATTTGATCTGGTCTATTAGTCAACATCCAGTCAAGGATTGATTACCTCTTAGATTTTTTATCAACTCTGGTTGGAGATTGGATTAGTTGGGTAAAACCATGAAGGTTGGTGAAGTTAGTGGGTTTATTGGAGTTACATGTTAGCCTGTCAATATTAAAATTACCTATTAGAATAGTTTCTTGGGGGAGAGAGTTAGAGGGCCAATGTAGTAGATTTTCTATGGAGTCTATGTTGTCACCAGGTGCAAAGTAACAGCCAATTACGCTGATTTTATTTTGTTATTAATGTGTAGTTTGGCGAACATAATTTCTGTTGTTCCTAATGTTGGTAGTGGCAGTTCCTGATTTTCTATATTTAAATGTTTTTTTTTTTAAATAAGATAGCAATGCCACCACCTTTTTTAGTGATTCAATCTTTTTGTGGGAGTTTATAGCTGGGGAGAATTATTTTGTTGTTTGATATGTCTGGTTTTAGCCAGGTTTCTATGAGCAGGACTCTATCGGGTGAGTATAGAGAAAGATTAGCAGGTAGGTCAGGGATTTTGTTTTTGATGCTTCTAATATAAATGTTTAGCATTAGGAGGCCATTGTCTTTTTTTCTGGAGCTGGGGAGAGGTGTATCCTGTATTTAGTGTGGTTGTGTGGTTTGTGGGCTTGGGAGGGCCAGGGTTAAAGTATATGTCTCCGCAGATAGCTAGTCTAAAGGTAGTTTGTATTATAAGGCTAATCAGTCTAATGGACAATAAGTGGTGCTTTATGGATGGTTTATTACTCTTGTGTATAGGTAGTGGGAGTAATGAGATGTGGATATTGAGAGTTGTTTGGAAGATATAGGGGATAATACATAGGTTTAAAGGTGAAGATGTAGTAGAGTTAATGTTGGCAGTGGCATGATGAGGTAGTGATGTAGGTGTGGTGTGGGAGTAAGAGGTAATGTGTGCAAACACAGTGAGGGTTACAATGATGGAGATGTGAATAAGGCACATTTTGAAGTTGTAGCTGGTGTGGACTACAGGTGTGTGTAGACAGAGTGAATATATATGGGATGCTAATAGTGATCTAGGTAAGTAATTGCAAGTGGGTTTATTAATTAGGTTGGCAAGGTGGATGGGTGGGAAGGATTTATTGATTGTTGTAGGTAAAGTATTATTAAACTGATAGGAGAGAATATGTGAAATGCCTTGGTATGCTGGAGGTAAGTAGTTAAGTGGGAGTGGCTAAGAATAATAATTAGGTTTGTGTTGTGATTTGGCAATGGGAAATGGTGGGTGTGGTCAGTACATATAAATGTAATGAAAGTGGGGGTGGGTGGGAATGGGGGAAGGGTATAGGAGCAGAGTGAGCCTGAGCGAAGCAAGGGAGAATGGAGTGGGTTGCACCTGGCCTGATTTGTATCTAAAGAAAAAAAATCTATGAGCACAGGACCACAGCAGGTTAGTACCAGTGCTTGGACTTAAATGTTGTACAGAACTGTGTGTCTAGCAAATTATGCCACAGTATTAAATTTTATGGAAGGAGTTCGATCTGACTGAGTGAGGGGAAGAGTGGGAGAGGAGGAGGGGAAGGGTGAGATTCTAGTGCTAGAAGAGTTTGTTAGGCTAGTTACAAAGAGAGTTGAGTCAGAGTTTAAGATAGCCAGAGTTTGAGGTAGCAGTAGTGAAGAAGGTAAATATGTGAGTGGAAGGGGTAGGCTAGCAGAAATAGTGTGCATGTGCATCACTAGCTAACTGCTGCTTTATTAAGTATTTGAAATTAGGTACATAAAAATAGGTTTCATGCAGTGATTACTTGAAAGGATGCTGGGAACTTTCTGTCAGGCTTCCTGTAGTGTGATGGGGCAGCAGTTCTTAGGCAGGCAGGGAGCGATGTCCCATACGAGTAGAAGTGATTACTTGAAAGGATGCTGAGCACTTTCTGTCAGGCTTCCTGTAGTGTGAGGAGCAGCAATTCTTAGGCAGGCAGGGGGCAACGTCCCATCCAAGTAGATTGAAAGGACTCCGGCCACTTTCTGTTGGCTTCCTGTGGTGTGAGGGGCAGCAGTTCTTTGGCAGGCAGGGAGCAAAGTCCCATACGAGTAGAAGTATTACTTAAAAGGACACTGGGCACTTTCTGTCAGGCTTCCTGTAGTGTGAGGAGCAGCAGTTCTTAGGCAGACAGGGAGCCACGTCCCATGCAAGTAGATTGAAAAGATGCTGTACACTTTCTGTCAGGCTTCTTGTAGTGTGAGGAGCAGCAGTTCTTAGATAGGGTGGGAGCAATGTCCCATACAAGTAGAAGTGATTACTTGAAAGGACACTGGGAACTTTCTGTCAGGCTTCCTGCAGTGTGAGGGTCAGCAGTTCTTAGGCAGCAGGGAATGATGTCCCATACGAGTAGATTGAAAGGATGCTGGGCACTTTCTGTCAGGCTTTCTGTAGTGTGCGAGGCAGCAGTCCTTAGGCAGGCAGGGAGCAATGTCCGATACGTGTAGAAGTGATTACTTGAAAGGACACTAGGCACTTTCTGTTAGGCTTCCTGTAGTGTGAGGGACAGCAGTTCTTAGGCAGGGAGCAATGTCCCGTACGAGTAGAAGTGATTACTAGAAAGGACGCTGAACACTTTCTGTTGGTCTTCCTGTAGTGTGAGGGACAGCAGTTGTTAGCCAGGCAGGGAGTGATATCCCATATGAGTAGATAGGCCAGGAAGTGGTGAGTGATGCTAGGCTGTTTCTCTGCTACCTCATACCTACTTCCCTCTAAATTATACATTGTTAGAATGTATTAATTTAAAAGAAGCAGTAGCTGCAGTTCTGCATACGTGGTCTCCACCCCCATTCCTTCCTTCTTGTAAGAAATATTTCTTTTGAGGATTAGAAGACCCACCATAGTCTACAGACTCTCTTCCTTCTTAAACCCCTCACAACTAATTACTTGGAGCTGCTTGTACCACACTTTAGCACCCTGCTAACTCCCTGTTGTTCTCTCCCTTTATCTCATCACTATTTTTCTCATCTCCTAAATAATTTGGTTATATTAAAAGTTTCTGCAGAGTTTCATGCCTCCCATCCTCCTCTTTCCATCATTATGTGTGCTTTCTTCTTTGACAGTCATGGAGTTTTGCCATCTTATACAGATTTCTCATGTTTCTTGTGCATCTTTGAGGAATTTGCCACTTGTGCCTGGATTTTTGTAATTACATATAGTGCTTTTAGGCTGATTATTACTTTAACTAGATTTATCCATCCTGCTAATGTGCACCTCAGGCTTCCAAGAAACTTCATATCTTCCTCTAATACCTTTCAATAATTTTCATTGCTAGTCTTATGTACCATCTCAAAAGGTTCTACCCCAAATAGTTTGCCTCTGACTTCAAGTGGTAGGTTCAGCACTCCCCTAACTCAGTGCTACTTCCCTCAGCTAATTTTGTAACCACAAACTCCTTAACTCATTACATCCGAGTGATGCCTCCAGGTGCATCTGCAGTTAATTCCTATTGACGCCTCTAGGCATCAAATATTGCTTGTTTACATTTGCATCAATAATTCCAAAACTATGCTATGTACAAGGTTTTAAAATATTTAATGTTAAAGCTTACACAATACCAAACTCAACTGCATTAATATTTTACCTCTGTCTAGTGCAGGTAAATAGATATTAATTGTTGTTTTTATGATATTAATTTATATATATATATATATATATATATATATATATATATATATATATATATATAATTTTCACATTTTTCTAAATATCTCAACAACCAAATAACACAGACAGAACTCCTTAGCCTCATTTGAAAGCTCTCAGCTAGATAAATAAAATGCTGCTAATAGTATGTATGTAACTTGAGTGGTTGCTAAGATATTGTAAGTTGTTTACAAAATATTACAAATGTAATAGTTACGCCCCAGGATTCATGAAGCTTGCACCAGGTGCAGGTGTAGCGTTGGTGTTTTAATGCCAAATATGGCCACCGACCGATCCAGGTATGACCTGTTTCCACATGCCCTACCAGCGTATGCCAGAGCTGTGCAGCTCATGGTGCTTTTATGCTAATTACCCCATGTACAGCAGTGTAGCATGCAAATGAAGGTATATAGTGATTCATGAAGTGGTGCAGGCGTAGCGTAAGCATGCAGAAATGTAAACCAAAAAAAGGTTTACATTTTTTCAAACAGAACATCGGAGCCATGAAAGCAGACCAAACTTATGTATTACAATGTTAACATATGCCAATGGCTAAATATACAGCTAATGGCATAAAAAAGCATGCACAACACATAAAAAATAGCATTAATGTCATGGCCACACTAATGCAAAGTACAACTGCAGTGCATGGGTGCGCAAATGGGAAAACAAGGAAAATATATTTAGATGTCATAAAACTGCAATGTAACACAAATCATGATTTTGCCATAATAGTCAATGGTACACATGCTACACCACAACCAAGGTGCAAGGGTTGCCAAGGGTCTGTGACAGTGTTCCACGCGGGGTAACTAGGAATTAGTAGTCAATGCCATGCAAATGAGTCAAGTAATACTGAATCGCAAATATCCCGCCGGTGTAAGGATGTACCACATGGCACAGTGGTAAAACACCGAGGAGTGGCCTGGAGGTAAACATGACATCATGAGAGGTGTGCACCGCCATAGCTGTAAGCACATTGGAGCATGGGTAATCCAGGTTGCCTGTTGTTAAGCCAAGCTGCAGGATAGAGATGTGTACCTAGCCATAGCTTAGCTGAGAGCACACAAGGTGACCGAAAGTACATGTGAACGTGGTTGAAAACGCGCTCAAAAGCCGGAAAACGGGCGTGCGCAGCACGCAACTTAGCTGAAACAGGAAGGGTACGGGAAGACAATAAGGAAATGCTGCAGCATGGTAATATGAGTACAAATGAGTGATTAACACCTAGGAACTCACAGTGGGCCATTGACGACAGCTAACAAGGCTGCCAGCAGCTACCTGCAGAATAGGAAAGGGGAGTTGCCGTACTGCTAAGAAAAGAGAACTGTCACATCAGAACAAAGCAAACCTGCAGTAGATCAGCTACATAACACATTTCGCAACACAGTCCTGGGTTGGGAAATTACAAAACATGAAAGCAGGCAGCTGGATGTGTGCCTGACAATGGGAGGGGAATCGGGTTGAAAAGTGAAGTAAAGGGCAATAGATGAATCACGGCAGCCAAGTGTAATTCAACACCACAGGCATCACAATAGCAGTACCTGCTGTGAAACCCGCATGTAAGATACCATGCAGCTGGAATTGCACATACACACCCAATTACATCAGCAACTTCCAAAGCACAATTGTATAAAGTGTGGAAGCACCGCACACACACTTGTGTATTCCCAAACACTCTGCACCATCGGTGTAAACAGACGGGGAACTTTTAAAATGTACATGGTAGGGGCCACCATAGCTTTGATTCATCAGCATGTGTTGGAGACTGAAGGTGGTGTGGGGGATGAGGCTGACAACCACCTCAGGAACCGGAGGAGGAGAAGAGTGTTCAGACCAAGGGTAACCTACCAGGGGCTAAATGATCTGGAGATAGTAGAGCATTACAGGGTGGACAGGGGCACCATACAGCAAACTGTTGTGCTGTGCCGGCCATGCCTCAGAGCCAGGAATAACAGAGGGGAACCCATCCCAGTGGACACGAAGGTATGTGTAAGCTTGACAGTACTACCCACAGGTATCTTTCAAAGGCCAACTGGGGATATCATGGGGATCTCACAGGCATACGCATCCAGGGTACTCCACCAGTTCCTGGATGCCATGTTACCACATGCCAATGAGCATATATACTTCCCCTCGAACGTAGGAGGAGTTGGCCAGCAATATGCTTCTCTTCCACCATGTGGCAGACTACATGGAGGTACTGGATGCAATAGACTGCATGCACGTACACATCAAGTCACCACCCGATGAGCATGGTAGGTGCTACATAAACCGCAATGGATACCACTCCATCAACTGCCAGATCGTGTGCAATGCCCAGGGCATTATCATGGATGTGTGTGCCGGCAGCCCTGGAAGCTACCACGATTCCCACATCTGGCATGCCTCACAGCTGTACCAGGGATTTGCCAGGGGGGACATCCCATATGACCACCTTGTGGGGGATGCTGGCTATACACTGGAACTGTGGATGATGACTCCCATCAGAAATGCACACACACCCATGCAAGAATGCCATAATGAGGCACACGCACAAACCAGAATCATCATAGAGCATGCGTTTGGGATGCTGAAATCACGGTTCTGTTGCTTGGACATATCTGGTGGAGCCTTGCAGTACTCTCCAGGCACGTGTGCCCACATCTTCATAGTATGTGCCACGCTACATAATATGATCCTGCGGAAACAGCTGCAGCAGGGACATAATGTGAAGGCCCTCACAGCCCACCACAATTGCCAAGGGCACCACAGTCACAGAGGAATTCAGACCATGAACACCCTGTGCCAGCCCCAGTATGCAGACGGAGGCATGCCCAGTATGCCCATGCCTTGGCAAATAGGGAACATATAACACATACACTGAGTGTATAGACTCCTATGGACTGACCCACTTCTCTACCTGCACACACAGTAAACATGGATGGCACACACACACAACCACCTGTAAATTGTCATGTATAGGTGGTCTACTGTGTGCATCCTACATAGGCAGCCCTCAACTATTACACACACAACTGCTATTGGCACAAGGTAAGTCAATACCTGAACAGTAAATTAAGCTATCAGCATGTGTTGATACTGTATGTATAGGTTCCTAGGTACATCGGTAGGTACATGCCTAACTGTCAGAGGCCATTCATAAGCCTAGCCAAAATGTGTCTGTTGTCACCACCCCATTGATTAACTAACTGTCCCTCTGTAGAGCAGAGCCAATTGCAGGATCCCTGGGGTGTAACCATTGTCCCCCACCCACTCTGCAAGGATTCCCTGGTGTGTTATTGAGGGGCTCCATATAATGTAATCAATGATGAAATTCCAAAGCATGGAGAGTACCCATGACAGGTATCTGTCACCCCAGCATTCTCCAGTTATGGTTGTGGCAAGGTATAGCTCATTACATTGTGCGGCTCATTGTGACATGGATTCCCAGAGCTGGAGCATATCCATTAAGCCTCACTTGGACATACCATTAACAGGTATCATCCATATGTACACCAACTGAGTTACGTATTTGTTTGCAGTATTGAGGAACAGCCTTAGTACACTCTACATACTAAACACTATAACACTTGTACATATCCCAGATGCCTCAGTGGTAAAGCCAGTGACTGTGTCGTTCATGGTCCCAGTTCCATGACCTGCAAGGGCTGTTACGTAATTCTGATGTACCAAATAAGGGATGTTGGATGCAGGTCATTAATGCATGTTTAAGCACATGTTAGTGGGTTTTTGCACCGGTAAGTGCTGGTAAGAGGCGTTTAAACATGACTACATAGATATGCGCAACACAGGTCTAACCTTTGCTGAATATCACGCAGATCACGGGCAAAGCTGCCCAGAACCGCTGAAACGTGCATTATTCACCCTTGTACTAATAGTGCCTGCTCTGAGAAGTAAAACAACCACTGCCAGGAGTAGAATGCGCAACCGTGTACACAATCTTCACAATAACCTACCACTAAGCTACCTGAGATGTACCAACGGCAGTTGTGTATTGTGACAGGTTAAAACACAAAAGGTCGGATTTTGGGAAATAGTATAAACCGCCATGTACCCAATGAAAGGTGTATTCTCTTTCTCTCTCTCTCTCTCTATATATATATATATATATATATATATATATATATATATATATATATATATATATATATCACTATAATATAGAGAGAGAAAGGGTAATAGAGAGATATATGTCGATATATATGGATATACATATATATGCAAATATATAGATAGGTTAACAACATCTACACAACCATGGAGGTACATATAAATAGGATAACTACCAAATACTGAATGCTTTACATATGGACGTGTGTAATCATGAGGCTTAAAGACCGAAAGACCACAGTACCGAAACACCAGAACCGTGAGTACTACTATCACAATGTTAAGGGACATTTACTTAGTGCTTCTGGTGCTGCAGTTCAGGTAGGTACTGTGTGTAAGTGTGTTTCTGATTGCTGTAGTGTGTGCAAGTGTGTGTTCTGAGTGTGGTGTGTGTTTCTGGGGGACTGTAATGTGTGTGTGTGTGTGGGTTTGCTTTGTGTGTCTGTTTGTGCTATCTCGGAGGTAGATTATTAAAGTAGGTGTGGGGTGGGGTGCGCAGCCACCCACATGGGTGGTGTATGGGGGCAGGGCTACCTGCCCATATGTAGTGCAGGATGGTTTGTTTGAATGTGATGAGTAGCAGTGTGTCTGTGTGTGCGTGTTCTGTGTTTGTGTTACTTTCGGGAGTTTGACTGTCGCGAGTTTGAGTGTTCGGTATTGTGAGGTTTGGGAGTCTGGGAACGGTAATGTGGTCGTTGGAAGTGTGTGCGTTCCTGAATCTTTGGGTATGCCATATACAGTGGTTGAAGTCTTCAAATATGTGTATAACATGGACCATAGCAATCACACATTCCACCACGACCGAACGTTATGAACAAAGGATATGGAGAGTATATGCCTATACACTATTACAAATATGTGCTATGGACATGAGCCAAAGATAGGGTTACCACCTGTCCCACCTTGCGAGGGACAGTCCCTCTATGTGCGGTAGTGTCCTGACCAAAATGAGTACAAATGTCGTACATATCCCAGATGCCTCAGTGGTAAAACCAGTGACTGTGTCGTTCATGGTCCCGGTTCCACGACCTGCAAGGGCTGTTACGTAATTCTGATGTACGAAATAAGGGATGTTGGATGCAGGTCATTAATGCATGTTTAAGCACATGTTAGTGGGTTTTTGCACCGGTAAGTGCTGGTAAGAGGCGTTTAAACATGACTACATAGATATGCGCAACACAGGTCTAACCTTTGCTGAATATCACGCAGATCACGGGCAAAGCTGCCCAGAACTGCTGAAACGTGTATTATTCACTCTTGTACTAATAGTGCCTGCTCTGAGAAGTAAAACAACCACTGCCAGGAGTAGAATGCGCAACCGTGTACACAATCTTCACAATAACCTACCAGTAAGCTACCTGAGATGTACCAACGGCAGTTGTGTATTGTGACAGGTTAAAACACAAAAGGTCGGATTTCGGGAAATAGTATAAACCGCCATGTACCCAATGAAAGGTGTATTCTCTCTCTCTCTCTCTATATATATATATATATATATATATATATATATATATATATATATATATATATATATATATATATATAACTATAATATAGAGAAAGAAAGGGTAATAGAGAGATATATGTCGATATATATGGATATACATATATATGCAAATATATAGATAGGTTAACAACATCTACACAACCATGGAGGTACATATAAATAGGATAACTACCAAATACTGAATGCTTTACATATGGACGTGCGTAATCACGAGGCTTAAAGACCGAAAGACCACAGTACCGAAACACCAGAACCGTGAGTACTACTATCACAATGTTAAGGGACATTTACTTAGTGCTTCTGGTGCTGCAGTTCAGGTAGATACTGTGTGTAAGTGTGTTTCTGATTGCTGTAGTGTGTGCAAGTGTGTGTTCTGAGTGTGGTGTGTGTTTCTGGGGGACTGTAATGTGTGTGTGTGTGTGTGTGTGTGTGTGGGTTTGCTTTGTGTGTCTGTTTGTGCTATCTCGGAGGTAGATTATTAAAGTAGGTGTGGGGTGGGGTGCACAGCCACCCACATGGGTGGTGTATGGGGGCAGGGCCACCTGCCCATATGTAGTGCAGGATGGTTTGTTTGAATGTGATGAGTAGCAGTGTGTCTGTGTGTGCGTGTTCTGTGTTTGTGTTACTTTCGGGAGTTTGACTGTCGCGAGTTTGAGTGTTCGGTATTGTGAGGTTTGGGAGTCTGGGAACGGTAATGTGGTCGTTGGAAGTGTGTGCGTTCCTGAATCTTTGGGTATGCCATATACAGTGCTTGAAGTCTTCAAATATGTGTATAACATGGACCATAGCAATCACACATTCCACCACGACCGAACGTTATGAACAAAGGATATGGAGAGTATATGCCTATACACTATTACAAATATATGCTATGGACATGAGCCAAAGATAGGGTTACCACCTGTCCCACCTTGCGAGGGACAGTCCCTCTATGTGCGGTAGTGTCCCGACCAAAATGAGTACAAATGTCCTACAATCTCGAGACATTTGGCATGTTCCATATTTAATGTAATTGTTGCATAAAATAGTCATGTCTGTATCTAAAATACCTACATGTAACAAGAAACGGGATAAGCAAGTAAACCGCTACAAGAATAAGCTTTTATATAGGCAAATATGTAAAGTTCTATACTTTGTACTGACCGTGGGTCCGTGTCGGCCTCTAAAATCTGATGTGTGTCCTGCAAATGTTCCACTATGGCCATTTGAAAAGGTGGCAACCCTAGAAGAGGTTCAGTCACCAACACAACACCAATGAGTGCAAATATCTGTGACAGAAATACACGAGACAGCTTTCATGTAGCAACATTTCATTACATACCAATGTATTTCCGAAGGGAGTGAAGGACCAACATCACCTGCATGCTATACAGGAACAAATTAACAATGGCTTAATGAATCAGCCTGCAATTACCATAGTATTAGTCTACTAAAGAATAAGTCTTCAAATAGGGAAGGAGCCCTCACACACATATCGAATATGTATAAATGCAGTTCCTACACACCTGCATCTGCTATGTACACCCACCTACATCTCCCCCACACCCAAAACAATTGCAATACATATTGTAATAACATCACAAACATCCACTCACTATGACATCTGCAGAAGCCTTAACATACCTTGTCAGAGACACACTAAAATGGCCCTATGTGAAATAGTTGCTGTTGTACAATGGAACAGCCGCCGATGTTACAGGGTTTGGTTGTAATAATCCCGCATCAGACAGCTGTGCATACACCAGGAAGTGTTACCAATTGCTGATTAACAGCACAGTATGATACACATTTACAGTATACAAAAGATGTCAGGTGAGCACAGTTCAAAACACCTAACGTTCTATGCATAGCCACACAGCCTTGAGCTGCCCAAACATACTTGTCAGACCTAAACATTTGCAGATGTGTCAGGTACAAACCCTGCAGAAGTAGCAATGTTCAGAAATATAACAGCTAGACTCACATGTAGAACTACATCCTCTAGCCATTACACACAATCCACGGGGGCCATCAAAGTAATGTGTGTCTCCATATAGCTGTTGCAATTCATCACAAACAACGCATCCAGGCGTCTTCCTCAAAGGTAGGGCAAAGTGACAATGCCCAAGCGGAGTACTCAATTATACACCACTGTTGCCATGTCATTGGCTAATGGAGTAGCTGCACAGCTGATGTGCATGTAATCATCTACTCCGGAACACCAATTGGTGGCAGCATACCACATGTTACTGATATCTAAGTATAAAAGGATGGCTTGTCATACATTCAAACCATCTGTATATACCAGCAAAACGTTACAACGAGGATTGCAACACAAACCAAATAGGATTTAAATTACCATCAATGACAACTCTGGTTACTAATAAGCTATGCAGAACACTCAGTATGTCAGTGTATGTAGTACCTGTTCTGTAATAATTAAAGTGTACACAATGCATATAGTGGGAAAAGGTATTATGTAGTGATGTATTGTTGAGCATAGTAATGCAGTTAGAAATCATGTGTACTGCTGTAGGCCACAAGGTAAACACCTCATACACCACAAGGGATGCTATATAAGGACTTTGAACACAACAATTCCACTCCAGCTGCTGTCAGTGGCAGGGTTGGTCCAACAAGTATGTGCCATAACAGGGGATAGTATATGTTGATATACTGTAACAGTAGGCATATGTATGGGTGTATAACTGAGAATAACATGTCTAAGGTGGTCCTGCTGTGCAATTATGATTTGCATTGTGGGATATTGTGCCAAAAGATGTGTAATGTACAGTATTGTAGGTAGATATGTCTAACATTTTACATAGCATTACTGTTATGTTATGCAAACATCAGGTATATCTAGTGGTATGTACAATACACAATAACAGGATACATATGACTTGTAGTCACCAGACAGTGTATCAGCATGATAGCTAATTGAAATGGAGGAGCCAGTTAATTATCCATGCACAAAGGACATGTAATAGGTTCATAGGTTCATAGGTAGGTACTATGCTGTCTGGCCAAGGCCATTCATAAGCCTAGCTACAGTGTTTTGGCTTGCACCCCCTCCCTAGGTTAGTTTCCTGTGCCTGTGAACAGCAGAGCCATTAGTTTCCTGCACCTCTGTACAGCAGATCCACTGCAGTGATCCCTGGTGTACATGTCTGTCTCCCATCCACCCATCGAGGTATCTCTTGAAGAGTGCTAGTGAGGGTCCCTGCCTGATGTACATAGGAATCATGTTCCAAAGCATGGTGAGTGTCTGGGTCAGGAATGTATCCCTCCAGCACGTCCTAGTCATTGCTGCATTTAGGTACATATCCCAGAGCAGGTGGCTCTCAGGGGCTTTTGCTTATGTGGAGCATATCCATCAATACTGTTTTGGACATGAGTCTTGTATGTCCAGCAGAAATCACCTCTGAGTACACGGTATGCAAACGAGTACAGTAGGAGTTTCTGTAGTTGGGCTGCATACGTCATCCTTCGGAGGTCAGTATTCCTCTTGGTGTGGTAATGTTGTGGTGTTTCAAGCCATTGCTGTTGTCTCATATGGTACATCCCAAATGGGGTGTTGTACCCTTTAATGTGTTTCATAAGTCATGAGTAGAGAGGCACAATGGCTGCCTTTGTTCTGGCTATAAACCCATTAGAGATTAGGGGGGCCACATAGAAGGATATCCACACCACCTTGCCAATATGGTTATCAAAAGAGTGAATACTATCTACTTGGGTTCTAAGATCCCTTATTACATCTTATGTATGTAGGGGACTACCACCTATGTGATAGTCCGCGGGTGATTGGTGTAATCCAAAGGGGATGTCTATGCACCTTGTGGCATGCAGGTTGAGGCCATGTTATTGACACCAGGTATCCAGCCCAGTGACACCCTTACGGAAGATGTCTGTATCAGCTGGGGAATCAATCATGGCCCCTAGTTTACAGTCGTCTGCAAACCTTTTCAGCCTAAGTCCTCCTGTGCTAGCCTGTACCTCAGAGAAGCATATACCAAACATGAGTGGCCCTATTACCGAGCCCTAGGGGATGCCAATTGTAACTGATTTACAGTAGACCCTAGGGTATGCTACCCTCACTGTGTGGGTTCTGTCCGTGAGCCACTTTGCATAACATCTCATGACGTAGGGGTTAATGTGCAGGTGGATGTGTATGTTCATAATACCATAATGGGGAACGGTGTTGAAAGCCTTTGAGAGGTCAAGGTAGGCTGTGTGGACCTCCTTACCCTCTTCTAATGCCTTGGTAACTGTCTCAAAGGAGTCCACCAGGTTTAGGAGGCATGGTCTGGCCCTAACAAATCCAAACTGGGTGGGATCAAAGGTTTGGAGGCCACCAATGTCTCTGTGAATGAGATCCATGATGATGTGGTCCATAGACTTGCAGAACAGTCTAGTCAGGCGTATAGGGCAATAGTTCCCCTGGTCCATTGTGTTGCCACCTTTGTGGAGTGGGATAACTGTTGTTGTGTGCCATTCAGGGGCCACAATGCCTGATGCAAGGCTATTATTGAATATGGTGCCTAAGTGGGGAGCCAGTTTGTTCTGAAGTTTGTGGAAATCGCAGCCTGGGATGTTGTATGGTCACATGGATGCTGCGTTCCTGGCTTTAGAAAGTGCAGCTTTGAACTGTGTAGTTGAGATCACAGGGACTCTTCATCATTCCTGTATAGATATGGGCCCTTTAGGGTGTGAGAGGGGTGTAAAGTTAGCACTGAACCTATCTGCCAGGATGTTGCCAATATCAGTCGGTTCTGTAATGTTCGTGCTTTACTGCTGTATGTCAGAGCAGATGTGGGTATCGCCATCGAGAGTAGTGACATACCTCTAGAATGCTTTGTGGTAGTCCTTGGAATTAGTCGTGGTTATGTTTACGTAGCTAGCTTTGGAGGATGTGATAAAGGATCTCAGATTCTTACTGAGGCTGACCAGGGAGCTCCTCCACTCATGGGATTGTACTCTAATTTGCAGCAGTCTCCTACTTCTGTTGTACATTATGTCCATGGCAGTGGACCACCATAGTGGCTTCCTTTTTCGGGAGGGCAGCGTTATGGTTCTGTTTGGGATAGCATGATCCATACAGTCGTGTAAGTGCCAATTAAGTGCAGCTGTGTATGATTCAGCGGTTGTAACTGTATTGTCCATCTGCATGGGTGTCATAATGTTTACTACTGCTGTCATAATAAGCCTGAAGTTGGCTTTGTAGAAATATTGTACTGTGGTTTCCGTAAAGGGTGTGGTGCCGGGATGTGGATAACAAAGGTGATTAGCGTACATTTGGATCTGACCAACGAGGAGATAACCCCAGGTGTGGAATACCAGTCACACATGTTGGTAATGACCAGGTCTAGGATATTGCTGCCCCTGGTGGTGGTGTGGATAGGTTGATCCAAGTGATTGGTGTTTATGAATCGCAGAAATTGTTGGCCTAATGTGTCGGTGCATGAGTAGGTATCCCAGTTAGTCAGTCGCACATTAGTAGTGTGTCTGGTTGAACCCTAATTTCCGGTACACCAAGAAGAGAGAACCGTTAACAGTGGGGTATGGTGGGGGATCTGTTGCAAGCTACAATTTGTATAGCAGTTATGGCCAGAGTTAGTTGCACTTGGATAACCTCTGATGCATTGTGCTAAGCAACTAGCCTGGAGGTGTGGATATCCTTAGGAAATATGGACACACCTCTGCCATGGGTGTTCCGGTCCTGGTTACATGACTGAAAAATGTGGTATGAGTAATAGCCTGGTAGTGCAGGGGTGCTCTCAGGAGCCTAGAAGCAGGTCCCAGTCACTGCACAGATATCGAAGTGGTCTATTACAAGGAGTGCCTCGGGTGAGGGTGTTTGAGATTAAGATGTCAAGCATTGAGTAGCATTACCCTCAGGTTTTGCTTGCCTTTTCCTGTCATGGTGGTGAATATGTTATTTGAACCATGCCTAAAACAGGCACCATAGGAGCAGCAAGAGCCTTAACCATTATCTGGAATCCCAAGGCCAACAGGTGCAGGCCATCTGTGCCAAAACATCGTGTTCTGTTGACCATGTCATTCAAAGCAATCAGATACTGGATACCCTTGGAATGACACCAAAAGCATAGCCAATTGTTGAAGTAAATAATTTTGTCCTTGTACTGCATTATCAGTCTGGACAATGGCAGAATGCTACTCAGGGCTAGGGCGATACCTGCCTGGGCTACAATATTGGAGAGCTTTTCCATGTCTTTTTACATGTTGTCCAGGAAGGTACATCTCAGGGCATTCACACTAACATGGAAAATGACACAGTCATATTGTACCTGTTGAGGAGTGACCTGAGTGCATAGGTTATGTTGCGGATCCTGTTACCTGACAGGCAGCTAGCAGTAACTATCTGCTTGTGTAGCCTGGTGAGTGGGACATCAGTGTGACCGCCTATTGAGTCACCTATGACTAGTGTGTTGGGTACGTTATTTTGCCCTATTGGCTGTGGTTGATGGGCACACTGAGTCTGTGGGCTATAAGTCATTGGTGTTGTGTTGGGGGATGGGGGCTGCCTGCTTTTCTGCTTTGGAGTTCTCTGTTGCCTAGACAGAGAAGTATTGAGAGGCTCCGCAAATGTTGTTGTGTTACTATGTGTGGCCTTTGGTGGTGGAGATTTAGTGAGACTATGTGATGAGTGTGGTGTGGTGCAAATGTTTAACTTCCCCACATGATTGTCAGGTTCAGTCTGGGTTGGAGAGAGCTTTACCTCTAGCATGGCTAGATATGTGCATCTCCCACAGGTTGTAGTGTTGGATGTTAGGAGGGGAGTATTGACTGTGTACACAAGACAATTTCTATATTGCCTCAAGATGCCCATATTCATCATATAGACAGGCAAGAACACTGGGAATTGACACTTGGACATGCCTGAATATATAACTATTTCCCTTTAGATAAGTGAGGAAAGTGTTTACAAGAGCTGTTTTACTCTAAGCAAGCGGGAAATGTAAGTACAATCAGTGCTTACTTGTAGGTAATGAGGAGGATTGAGTGCTATAGTAATTAGTAGCTCATGTAGTGCTTACATGTTCTGAACAAGTGCTGAGCATAAATAAGCAATACAGATAGGGTGTCAGATAGCATAAACACACTGCCCCCCCAACAGGTACACAATCAAATATCCATGTACACTACAGTGCCCCTGTAACCATAACTATGATGGTACAAGGTACACTCAGGCTGCATGGGACCTGTCCACATCCCTGGTTGTATCATACACATATGGCAAAACAGTTTGCTCTACACATGCACATCATGTAAAACATAGCTTCATGTCAGTCTGTGAAAACACTGAATGGCACACACCAACAGTTATCATAACCCATACAGTGGAGACACCACTCATAATGGGAGGCACTGCACTACTACCCTGCTGAGTCTGGTCCGAAGGCCATGAACCTTAATCAATGTATATGTTGTCAGCAGTACAGAAGTAGATGACAGTAAGGATGATTTCACACTGCATATCATACCTGTGACAGGTCATAGGACATCATCACCCATACTGTGTTCCACCTACACTCAGTATACTAGATGTACATTCGTATGTCACAGGAGTGTTCTGCCAGTGGACTGTTGACAGAACCAACACTACAGAAGTTGCCTGATTAATATGTGCATATCACACCAGTACCAGCTACAGTAAGACAGGGTTAATTAATTGTATTCCCCCTCATTGTAGACCATACCACACAGACAAACGGGAGGCATCTGCCTATGTAAGTATGTGAATGGCTATGACCTAGGAGCAATAGATGACTCAGTGTTGTGGACAACATACAGAAGGGGCTTTGTGAGTGAGGTGTGTGACATATGTGCACAATCTGACAGCTGCATATTGCATTGTCACCGCTAGATTAATAACCCTGTACCCATGAACTACCACCTAGGCAGCGGTCAACATAATGGACACTGTGTGTAAGGGATGCTGCTGTGCAGTTTTCCTCCCTGAGATAGTGACATCACCAAGACTTTTAGGTAGTCATAAGTAGCAACCCTAGTCATGACAGGGTGCCATCCATGAATATAGAGATCATTGTTCAGCCATACTCATCACTCAAGTGACTTATATCGGATCACATATCACCTTTAAGGGGTATTGGCTATATTTGGATGGGCAACGCTAGCCTTCACAATCCTCATCTCCACTATGTAGCATGATACCTACCCTGCATAAAGCCATGTCCAACACTGTGATGTTGGACATGCTACACGTACATATCCTGATCTCAAATATATACGTCATGGACATCCACCTTCCTAGTACAAGGATCGCCACATGCTGGACAGATCCTTGTGCCATATACGTTACATACTCCTGCCATACTATGCATCCCTGTCCAGCAAAGCTGCACATTTCACCTCTGTCAGACATGGTGTGATGACCGCATGGTAGATGTATCATTAACCATGTGGATCAGCTATGTGGCACTGCTTCACCTGGCACTGGAAACATGGCTTTTGGCTACAGCTAGGTAACCTTACATCCTAGACTCATACATGGCCCAGGACATACAGACTACTTGATGACCTTGGCCGTACATGCTATAGTTGATAACCATCCCTGCAAATACCATCAGGCTAGCCAGTGTCCCATGTGTATCACATGTGCAACACAGGCAATATGTGGCAGGATGTTGAACTGCTGTACAGTGCCGTGTAGATATATATGGCAAAACACATGCATATAAAACCTTCCGTGTGCATGTCTGCAGTGTCACAGGTCATGTCCATTAAGGCAGTGTAAGTGTTTATATGTGACATATACACAGCATCAAGGTCGACAGCATTAATATGGACACATCCAGGCATGTGCTGATAGGTAAGAACACCAGTACAGGCAAACAGACATGCCCACATCAAGACAGCATCCACATGGAGTATGAGCAATGTAATCAGGTGACGCACACATATATGGTGATAATATCCAATCCCCATTGAGTGTCATGTGTGTGACACAAATATGTCAGTGGTGTCAGTGTCATGAAGATTAGCAAAGACAACTATTTATACGTAATAAATGTGATGCACATGTATGTGCAGTTGTATCTCTGTGCATCTCTGCGATACTGTGACCTGTCTCCATCATTATGTCTTCCAGGTATGCCGTGAGCAAGGCTACCAGCCTATACACGCTTGGAGGATGAGGCCCTCATACCTTACCTCCAAGACAGCTATGATGTCCTTTTTAGTCATGTGCCACAGGATGCACAGCAGTGGGATGACCTGTGGCAGGAACTTCACAGGAGGGTTAATGATGTGGGTGGCCATAATCGCACATACAAGCAGGTGCGCAGACACTGTACAGACCTAATCAGATGGGCAAAACAGCATGCAAATGCAATCACCAGGGAACAAGGTGCAACAGGTGGTGGGCCAGCAACCCAGCCCCCACTCACACGTACCGAGGAGCTACTGGCCAACCTGGGGACACTGGCAACACAGCATCCACAAGCCTTAGCTGACATTGTGGAGGTGAGTGTCTCTCAACCACTGAGCCTGGAGTTGCCTGGTAAGTCACTACTGCACATATAACTATTATATCCCATATAGTTGCATGTGTCACTGTACAATACATAATGTAACATCATATGCAAGGCATGTATAGACACATGCCACATACTATAGTATGCTACTCTGTGTATGCACACATGTGCATACTCCATAGTATATCCTATTGTACTGGTGAATGTGTTAACATGCACATTGCACCCTGTAGCTGTCATACAGGCGTGGACAATGATCATACTGCTGTGTCACCCCTATATAGGTAGCTCTGGCATTCTGCTTAGACAGCAGCCTGTTGCAGGTGAGACAGTTATAAGTATCAGGCATGTTAATGCACAGATCTATTCACCATGTGGCCATTTAACACATGTACACATAATGTATGTAACTGTCACAATATACAGGTCGCATCTGCAATCCATCACAATAGCTACCCATGTGCAATACTTACAAACTATGTGAAACACCGACATGAAACCTCACAAACTGTCATTGCTAGATGTGTGGAAGCTGTGCATACAATGGTGGAGGTGTTGTTCAATGTAGGAACATGTACTACACATCAGAACTACACATGTGGGGTACACAAACAGTACTACATAGTGAGCTGGAGTATGGGCAGCCCACAGGATTCACCGGTGTGGATTATGCCCCTGCTATGAGTGCACACATTGTGATCTGCCATCTGGCATGTCCATGACATGTAGTGGTCCGGCTGCAACATTGTCTCACCATCCCGTAAAAGATACCCCACATACCAAACATACAAACCTTTTTCTGCATAATCCTGTGGACAGTGAAGTATATGACATCTATGGGTGTATGTCATATGGGACAACACAGACATGTGAGATAAATGGCCATCACAACCATTTGGCCAACACATGTTCACACATGGCCATGGAGGATGGCCAGAGACATGTAACAACACACAGTAGATGTGATGTGTTTGTGTGTACACCCTGTTGTACATTGGTTCCACATGGTCCAACTATAGCCTTTGTTGAATGGTTATATTGCAGATGTGGAACACTAGACATTCTACAGGCCTGTGCACAGCTTGTGGAGGCGTAACATCATTTGACCACATAAGATGTGTTGAACAGCATGACTGTGTCACAGCATGAAAGTAGTCACCTGTACAGCATCCACATAATACACAGACAACCACATCAGGCCACAGACACAGTACATTTCCCTTGCTGCTGTTGGACATCACTGTCAGCCGTGCACCTCGTGTGTGTGGTACACAAATGTCATGTGGGACATGGTGTATTGACAAGTCTGCCATGTGTGGACATGTTTGCCAGGCAGCTAAAATATGTTTACAGATGTGCAGGGGTGTCATCCGTATGGCCTTCGGTGACCTGTGTCACACATTCCACATCATGGTTTACTGTGTATACACCTCAGCGATGTGGGTCACAATCCAGAGTATATGTGTATTGTGTATGCACACAGTCATGGCTATGCACTGTGTCTGTACTTCACATTGTATAGCAATATAGACACTTCATAATACCCTGCAATGGTCATGCACATTTGCTAAATGTGCATTTTATCTGTAGGGTGGACAGACAACACTGCAATGTGACACCATCACGCCACTGTATATGTGACAGAACACCATTGTGTTAAACATGTATGGATGTCAATGCACACATCAGCAGATTACATGTCATACTACATGTTAATGTCAAGGTCATATGCCACACATCAGCCATGTGTACTGTTAACCTGCGCTGATCCACATGGTGTAACACAGGGATGCATGCTTACTACCATGATTGTGTGAAATGCATGGCTTCTGCTATGACACATGCATGCTGTTGTGTGCAACCCAGGGATGTATAACTACCACTGTTATTGCCTGAGCTGCATGCCATCTGCTGTATCACATGCATGTTGCATGTCTTCTGTCATATCACATGCATGTTGTGTGTCTGTGTGTGTCTGTATTGTAATGTAGAGTCTTTGTCTGCCCTCACAGGTGATGTAGGTGTGTTACCCTCCTGCGGTCCATCTGATGTTAGTGTCCCCACAGACTCTAGCAGTGATGATGAACATATGCTTGAGGCACAGGCAGGGTTGTCAGGGGCTGAATCTGTGCCATTGGTTGCCATTCCACCTATATCCCCCTCATCCCCGCACACAGATCTCATGCCAACTCATACCCCATCACCAGTGGTCATAGAGGAGGGATAGTTGGCATGTGGTAGCTTGGAACAGGAAAGTGTGGTGGCTATGGAAGGTGTCTATTCACACCATGGTGTCAGGCAAATAACTGGAGATGGCCCACACAGGCATGTGGCTAGTGCTGCTCATAGGAGGACCTCTGGCCGACATGCCCCTGCAGGACAGAACACAGCAGCTGGCGTCACCAGACACATGTTTCAGGCTGTAATGGTGGCACAGGCACGTGCTGAATGGCAGAACAGAGAAGGGCAGAGGCTTCAAAGGGCTGCTATCCCTGGAGCATTTCTCCCCGGGCCTCCGCTGAAAACAGGCTCTGTGGAACCTAGTCGTACTTTCTCGGTCAACAAATGATAAATAAAAAAACAAAATAAAAATCCATTCTTTAAACAACAACATCCAGGCAATGGCAAATGCTCAACAGCAGATTGCTGAGGTTTTGGACAGATGATTGGGTGACATGGTTGGAATCCTTGACCGTGGCATGACAATCCACGAGCGTGAGCTGTCTGTGCTGGAAAATCTGGTAGGAGTGAGGTGTAGGGCATGTGGACGTAGGCCAGCTACGTCACCTGGTGCAGGTCTAGATGAATGAGCTACCTCACATGGCTGCTCCCATAGTGGCGGTAGCAGCAGCAGTGCAGCTGGTGCTATGCTGATCACACCAGGACACATCAGGCCACGTGCATGTGGCTCTAGATGGTCCCAAAAGGGGGACATGGCTCCAGTGGACATGTTTCATCGGACAGTACCCAATCTGCACCTCTGCCTGGTAGTGCCCATGCAACCCCTGGCAGGCACAGGTCATGTGGCCATGGCCGGACACCGTGAGCTGTAAAACCTGGTCGGTACAGTCTGGAGCTGTCAATAATACCCCTGTGTAGGCCAGACACATGGCAGAACTGTGTGCACACATGCACGCACACATCAGAAACATCTGTAGGGCACCGCAACACACACAATCATAACAACCACACATGGCCAATTAGATCCCAGGCCCAAACCCACACACATGATGTCATCCACAGGTGCAGTCTAGGCCCCTGGCAAACATTATCACCCTGTGCATATGATGATGCCTGTGCCACATCCCTGTCATCCACACCATTGGTGCAGGGACATGCTCATATGGTCTGATGCACAGGGTGAACAGAATAGGGAGATAAGTGTAGATTACAATTGCTGTGTACTGTTGACACGCAGCAGACATACCATGTAGTACAGGTTTAGAATGCATTGTTTTCTGTTCACAGTATGTGTCTTGGTAACAACAGTAACAGCATGTTGGTCATGATGTCCTGCTTCCCTCCTTCAGTTCTAATTGCATGTGATGTTGAGTGTCAGTGTTTGCAGTTAGTTTCCCATGTGTAAATGTGGACTACTCACAGGTATGTATGGCAATACCAGCATGCTATTCGTAGCCTCAACCTCACTGTTAGAAAAGCTGACATTCCAAAGATGTCTACACATCTACTGATCCAGGAGCATGGCAGCTGTGTACTAAGCTACAGTGGCTAGAGATGTGACATCCATACCGGGTGACATCAAAGGTACAGTTACATGGGGTGGGGAGTTTACATAGCAGTCTAGCTGATGACAAGGGTAGAGGCCAGTTGATAGCATGAGGCCTCACTGTGTAGCAGTAATGCACATTCACATTACAGGATGCGAACACACAACTACACACACACATGCACACACACACACACACACACACACACACACACACACACACACACACACACACACACACACACACACACACACACACACACACACACACACACACACACACACACACACACACACACACACACACACACACAGGTATTTGCACACAGGTATTCAGACACACAGTAATACGCCCACACTCACGGGGTCAATGACACTGTAGCACACACACACACACACACACACACACACACACACACACACACACACACACACACACACACACACACACACACACACACACACACACACACACACACTTGATAGTGTTGAGGTGAGGACCCCTGCCTATGTGGTAATCACCATTACAGTACTGTGCACCTACATGACACGACACAGAGCATACACATGTACAGGTAGTCAGTAATGCCTAAGATTGACGGCATCAACAGAGTAGTAGATTGCATCACATGGAGGGGTTAGGGGTCCTATCTGTTCACTATGATAACATACATCCTCACTCCATGGACCAGACAGCCATACATACATACACACACACACACACACACACACACACACACACACACACACACACGCGCGCACGCCATGCACATACAGATAGCACACGTGTGTGATACACACCCACCCCTGTCTATGTCTTGCTTTCTACACTGCAGTATGTACAGATCTCTACAACATTGTAGAGGAGAGTGAGTAACAATTGGGATGTATTCCCCACCATACATAACATATATGCACACACAAGCAAACACACATGGCAGTACTGTGAATCAAACACCTGCTATAGGTTCATAGGTTCATAGGTTGGTACTAGGCTATCTGTCCTAGGGCCTATGCAAGCCTAGCCATAACAATTCCCTGGATATTTCTTCCCACAATATTTACTTTTCTGGACCTAGCAGGGCAACTGACATGACCCCGGGGTGAATTTCCTATCTCCCATCCAATCATCAAAGTTCCTTTTCAAGAGGGCCAAAGAGGCATTTTGCTTGACATGTATGGCCAGCCTATTTCAGAATATGGGGAGTCTCTGAGTCAGGAACCTATCCCTCCAGCATGTATTGTTCATTGTGATGACAAGGTTTAAATCCCTGGAGCATGTGGCTCTGAGAGATTAGGATTTCTTTAAGTGGAGCATGTCCAACAGCTCAGAGTTTGACATGGCCTTGTATGTTAAGCAGAGATCACCTCTGAGTAGACGATATGCCACAGAGTATAGCTGGAGTTTTTTTAGATGGTCAGCATATGGCATCTGCTTTAGGCCTGTGATTCTTTTAGTGAGGTATTTCTGTGGCCTTTCCAGCTGTTGCAGATGTCTTGTGAGGTACATACCAAACAGGGCATTATACTCTATAATGGGTCTAAAGAGGGATGAGTACAGTGGGGCAATGACCTCCTTTTTTCTGGATAAAAAAGCCCTTAATGATGAGGTGTGCCACATAGAAGGATTTCCTGACTGATGTGGCGATGTGGTTATCGAAAGTGAGACCACTGTCCACCTGTGTCCCTAAGTCTCTCATCACACTTTTGATGTTTAGTGTCCTGCCACCTATGTGGTAATTCATGGGTACATGTTTTTTTCCAAAGGGGATAACTATACATTTCGTAGCATTAAGCTTGAGCCCATGGCTCTGGCACCAGGCATCTGTTTCTGTAAGGCCCTTTTGTAGAAAATCCACATCATTTGGGGATTCAATAATGGCTCCCAGTTTGCAGTCATCTGCGAACTTTGTTAGCCAGAGTCCCTTAGTGTTGGCCTGCATTTCAGAGAAGTAGATGCCAAACAAGAGTGATCCCAGGACTGAACCCTGAGGTACTCCACTTGTCACTTGTCTGGAGCTGGATTTGGAGTTGGCTACTTTTACAGTTTGGGTTCTGTCAGTATGCCAGTTGGCAACCCATCGAGTGATGTAGGGATTTATGCCCAGCTTAGTAAGTTTATCTATGATTCCAGAGTGGGGGATGGTGTTGAAGGCCTTGGTGAGGTCCAGATAGGCTGTGTGGACCACCTTACCCTCGTCCACAGCTCTGGAGACTGATTCGAAGAAGTCAATCAGATTCAGGAGACAAGATCGGCTCTTCACAAACCCAAACTGGGTGGGTTCCAGTGTTTGAAGGTTGCCAATGTCTTTGTTTATAAGTTCCATGATAATGCGTTCCAAGCCCTTGCAGATCAGGCTTGTCAGACTGATGGGACGGTAGTTCCCGGGATCCAAGGCGGATCCTCCCTTGTGGAGGGGGATAACTGTAGCTGTGCGCCACTCAGTGGCCTGAGAAGCCTGAGGTGAGGCTATGATTAAACATGACACTTAGGTGAGGTGCCAGTTCATTTTGTAGTTCATGTAGTACACAGCCTGGGATGTCATCTGGTCCGATGGATGCTGTATTCTTAGTTTTGGAGAGTGCGGTTTTTACCTGTGTGGCCATGATTATCAGAATTTGGCAATCTTTTGGTATTGAGATGGGTCCTTTAGGGGGTGAGAAGAGGTGAAGTTGGCACTAAATCGATCTGCCAGGATATTGGCAATATCCTTGGGATCAGTATATTTAATGCCATTCTGTTGTAGCTCAGAGCAGATCTGAGCATTGCCATTTAGATTCTTGACATAACTATAGAATGCCTTGTGGTTATCTTTGGAATCTTTGGCAATTTTATTTTCATAACTAGCTTTTGAGGATTTTATGAGGGATCTCAGCTTCTTACTGAGGCTGGTGAGGGAGTTTTTTGCATCCTGGGATTTTCCTCTTTTCTGCAACAGTTTCTTCCTTCTGTTGTATAGTTTGTTTATAGCAGGGGACCACCAGATTGGCTTCCTTTTTTTGGAGAAGAGCATCTTGGTTCTATTTGGGATGGCACGATTCATGCATGAGTGGATGTGCTCGTACAGTGCCTTAGTGTAGGATTCTGCAGTCGAACTTCCAGATCCTGTCTGCGTGGGCATTGTGAAGTTTGCCACTTCTGACTTCAGTAGCATGAAGTTGGCTTTGGAGAAGTTTTTTAAGGAAGTTTCCTTATTGGGGGTGGGATGTGGATGTCAAAGGTGATTTGCTTATGGTCAGATCTGACCAATGAGGGGGTGACCACTGGTGTGGAGCATCTATATCCCATGTTGGTAATGACCAGGTCTAGGATATTGGAGCCCCTGGTGGGACAATGGATTAGTTGATCCAGGGCGTTGGAATTTATGAATTCCAAGAACCGTTGGGAAAAGGAGTTGGTACCCAAGTAGTTTTCCCAATTAATGACAGGGTAGTTGAAATCACCCAGTATTAGGGTGTTTGTTTGTATCTTAATATTTTCCAGGATGTTTAGAATGGTGTAGTGAGAATCTTGGGGCATGGTGGGGGATCTGTAGCAAGCTACAATTTGGATTGCAGTCTTACCTAGTGTTAGTTGCACCTGGAAAATTTTAGATGCATTGTGTTGGGCATCTAGCCTGGAGGTGTGAATATCCTTGGTGAATATGGACACTCCTCTACCTTTAGTGTTTTGGTCTTGGTTTTGTGGCTGAAAAGTGTGGTAAGACTTGTAGCCTGGTATTGCAGGGGTCCTCTCTGGAGCCTTGAACCAGGTCTCAGTTACTGCACAGATATCGATGTTCTCCATTTTTAGGAGTGCCATGAGAGAGTGCATTTTGAGGTTTAGACTTTTAGCATTGAGCAGCATTACCTTCAGATTTTGCATGCTTGTATCTGTCACGGTGGCGATACAGCTGGCCATACTGGCCATGCTCACACACTTGACAGTATGATGGCAATGTCAGTCGACAACATACTGAATGGTCATACTGGCCATGCTCACACACTTAAACACATGAAGGCCAGGTCTGCAAACACCAGTGCTCCGGACATATCTGATGGTACATTCCTATACTGCTGAATGACTGCGCTGTATGATATGTTTGTGTTACTGTCCGTTGTCTATATATCTTCCATGGTGTA
The DNA here is from genome assembly GCF_019279795.1 of Protopterus annectens. Taxonomy (NCBI): domain Eukaryota; kingdom Metazoa; phylum Chordata; order Ceratodontiformes; family Protopteridae; genus Protopterus; species Protopterus annectens. Next base: position 1,089,983,181 of record NC_056748.1, read on the forward strand.
TTGGTAATTCACATTAGCTGTGTGTGCAGGGTCCTGGTTCCAACCCTTGCAACGATCACTGTGTAGGTTGTATGTGTTCCCCTTCAATTAACAGAACCATAGCTTAGTGTTTCAACATGTTATTGTAGGACTGCTTGTGACACACCTGTGAGCTGTCCTCAACAAACATCCATCTGCAACGATGCCCCACCACTTAGTTATGTCCACACATCTGTCCATACCTGATGTACATCTTACTGTACTGTCAGCATACCACCATATACAGTTGGCAATGATGGGGCTGCATTGCAACTGCATGTTGTAGTAAGACACATGTCACCTGCAAACATCAGCTACTGCACACACATAGTAGCTGAGCACACACCACTACATGTACATGTGTGTAGGTCCTACTTGTTTGTAGGCATTGCAACTGGTGACGTGTGATGACATACATGAAACATGGACTGTTGTATGATATGATAGTTGTCATGGGTAACCAGTACAGAGGGAATGTTAACTCCGTCAACATTAATATCACACCTTATGAACTGTTAGCATTCAACAGCTATGGACCTACCTTCCATGTGCATGTGTATAATTGCTGTAGCCACCTATCTGCACAAAGGACAGCAACAGCTATGCTATATATGTGTTGTGTGTGTGTGTGTGTGTGTGTGTGTGTGTGTGTGTGTGTGTGTGTGTGTGTGTGTGTGTGGCAGGTACATATCCACGGCATGTACATGTATGTCATATCCAAACATGAGGGTGTTTACTGGTGTACAGCAACAGTCATCTGTTACTGCTGTATATGACCCAGGGCCCCTGTCATATGTACAGCCGACCTGGTTACAAACAGTGGTATCATTGTATTGCATAACACATGGTGCAACTGTATCAGTACATGGGTACTCTGCACAGTTGATGTAGAGCTAGGTACAGTCCACTGGTCATGGGTCACATGGTGTTGTACTATTATATGTCCTACCACATGTATGAATGTGTGTTGCTGGTCCAAGGACATGGTGATGTCTGAGGGCTACATCCTAGAATGCGGCTTTTGACACTGTGATCTGCACCTGACACATCTGTGATGCCTTCTGAGGGTGTACTGGTCAGTACATGTGCGTGGCCTTCATGTACGTGGGGACACCACCACCTGGAGTGGTCTGAACCTGTGTTATGGCCCGCATGTCTGGTTCTGAGGTATACGGTGGTAGTGCTGTTGTGCACAACTGAGCCTTCAGCCAAGTGTTCCTCATTGTACAGATGTCAGTATTCCCCATTTTTGGATCTACATTGGGCAGCTGTGATTACGAACGCTACATATCTAGCACTGTTTAGCATACACATACAATGCAGTTGTCCTCTAGGTGTCAGGGTGTTAACCTGGTCTCAGGACATTCGACTATGAATGGCACTATATGGGCAAAGTAGCCACTCCTGGCAGGACATCACCATGGGTGGTAGTAGTGTGCCAGGTATAGATTGGTACATCTAAGGTGACGGACAGCAGCAGACGTGTAGAAGATATATGTAGTGTAGCATTCCTGCTAACGATGACAACTATCGACACCGGAGTCCATTACAATGTGTTGTTCACATCTAACTGTAATAGCATGACCACTGTGCCCTTCCGTGTTTAGAATCAGAGTGCATACAAAACAGCCCTGTGCTACTAAGTGTGTGAGCATGCCCAGTATAACGTTGTGTAGATGGACACATAGTGCATTCCAAATGGCCGTGTGCTGCTAAGTGTGTGAGTATGCCCAGTGACACCTTGTGTTGGTTATGTGCCTCTATGTGTATGGGCATGGCCACTGTAACCCTGTATAGTGATAGTAGTTATCCAGTCAACAGATGGCCATACTCCACTTCAGGATGGATTCCTACATTGAACACACAGGTTTACAGGTATGTACATCGTAACTGCCAGCATCCATGTCGATGTCCGCATTCCTAGAAGGTTATATTGACAGTCATGAAAGGTGTAGTGTCTGTGGCGCAGCTCGTATCTATGCAGTATTGTAATAGTGGTCTGTAGATAGGCAGTTGTCCTGATCCCACCACTGGCGTGTGTGTTTGTCTCCATCTGCCTGGAGACAGAAATATGCTTTTAGACTGCTCACACTCCATACAATCCCTATTGCCATCTTTGCCAATGCTGATGATATCACCCACCTAGAAGTACACCTCTGGGAATATTGTGCCCCAGTAATCTTAGTAGCGCGTTCTGTAACTGCATAATGCTGTAGTGTGATAAGGTAGTTAGGTTGGTGCTCTAATCCCAGCCATGCCAACGGTGTGTGTGTGTGCGTCTCTGTCTGCCTGGGGACAGAATAATGCTTTTAGACTGCTCACACTGCATACAATCCCTATCACCCACTTAGCCAATGCTGATGATGTCACCTACCTAGAAGTACACCGCTGGGAGTGCTGTGTCCCAGTAATCTCGCTAGTGCATTCTGTAACTGCGTAATGCTGTAGTGTGATAAGGGAGTTAGGTCGGTGTTCTTATCCCAGCCATGCCAACTGTGTGTGTGTGTCTCCATCTGTCTGGGGACAGAACAATGCTTTTAGACTGCTCACACTCCATACAATCCCTATCGGTGACTTTGCCAATGCTGATGACATTACCCACCTAGAAGTTCACCTCTGGGAGTGTTGTGTCCCAGTGATCTTGGTAGTGTGTTCTGTAACTGCATAATGCTGCAGTATAATAAGGTAGTTAGGTCAGTGTTCTAATTCCCCCCATGCCAACTGTGTGTGTGTGTCTCCATCTGTCTGGGGACAGAACAATGCTTTTAGACTGCTCACACTCCATACAATCCCTATCTCCGTCTTTGCCAATGCTGATGATGTCACCCACCTAGAAGTACACCTCTGGGAGTGCTGTGTCCCAGTAATCTCGGTAGCACGTTCTGTAACTGCATAATGCTGTAGTGTGATAAGGTAGTTAGATCGGTGTTCTAATCCCAACCATGTGTGCGTGTGTGGGTCTCCGTCCGCCTGCAGACAGAAATATGCTTTTAGACTGCTCACACTCCATACAATCCCTATCTTTGTCTTTGCCAATGCTGATGATGTCACCCACCTAGAAGAACACCTTTGGGAGTGCTGTGTCCCAGTAATCGTGGTAGCATGTTCTGTAACTGCGTAATGCTGCAGTGTAATAAAGTAGTTAGGTTGGTGTTCTAATCCCAGCCATACCAACTGTGTGTGTGTCTCTGTTTGCCTGGGGACAAAATAATTCTTTTAGACTGCTCACACTCCATACAATCCCTATCGCTGACTTTGCCATTGCTGATGATGTCACCCACCTAGAAGTACACCTCTGAGAGTGCTGTGTCCCAATAATCACTGTAGCGCATTCTGTAACTATGTAATGCTGTAGTGTGATAGAACAGACAGGTAGGTGTTCTATTCCAAGGCATAATAGGTGTGTGTGTTTGACAGTCATATCCTATGCATTGGTGTCTGTGAGTGGCTAGCTACTGGATGTGTTGAGGAGCATGTTTTGCTGTTTTCCTATATAGTGGCCATAAATGTCACAATTGGCCAAGAGACTGGGCTGGCAAGACATACACATACATTCGGCAATAGGTCTGTTGAGTAATGTCAGCAGCCCTAATCTTACCCCGAATACAGTCTGAACCCGTGTGACACACAGAAACACACTTGCCTTGATATTAACACCAGTATGTACATGCAGGAGGCGCATGTGGTTTCCTTTTCATTCTTGTCTAATGCTTTGGTGTCACATGGTTCGCTGTTGAGATATATATTCCATATCTACGTATGTGTGTGCATATGTATATGTGTATATATATATATATATATATATATATATATATATATATATATATATATATATATATATATATATATATATATATATATATATATATATATATATGGACATTAGCACACAGAAATCTACATGATTGAATACATGTCCTATACTGTTGAATGCCTGTGCTGGATGATCTGTATGTGATAACCTCAGATGTATGTATATCTGCCATGACTTATTGGTAAAACACATCGTCTGTGGTGTGCAGGGTCCTGGTTTCAAGCCGTGCAGAAGCTGGTTGTTTTGTTGCTGGGAAGAACAAGGGACATTGAATATGGTGATAGTATGGTGCTTTTAACCAGTTGTGTGCAGGTCTGTGCGACAGTAAGCATTGGTTATTTTTGGGGAGGCTCAGTATGGGTCATGTCAGTATGCATTAGAAGACAATACTATGCAAACAAGGTGGAAAATAGTGAATTCCGTTTATCCCCAGGGTGTGATGCAGGTCCCAAGAGTGTATGTGTATAGATAGTCGGGTGCAGGACTCGAGTATAGGTGAAATCATGGGGGGGGGGTGTCAGGCATACTGTACGTGGATTGGAGCCCTGTGTCTCGGGATTGCTCCTAGCGTAGCATGCTTAAGCTAGGGGTGTATCTATACCTGCCTAGTGCAATTGGGAGGGACAACAGCAGTAGGAGAGTAATCAAGGTGAACAAGCTGGGCAAACAGGTGATATTTATCAGAATCAGCAGATTACAGGCCCAGCAGACCAGCCCAGCCCAAAACACTACGATAAAGTGAGCAAGCACCTTCCCCTCAGGTTTTTCCACACTCTTCACCACCGGTGTATACATGCGGGGAAATTTCAACAAACAAACCTATGAAATGAGAAGGGCTGCAGCAGGCAATATAGACCAACATGTGCAAGAGGCTGAGGGTGGTGAGGATGTGAATGCTGCCGAACAACCCTCAGTGAGGAGACAAAGAAGACTGTACAGACTCAGGGTAACCTACCAGGGGCTACATGAGCTGAAGGCAGTGGAGCTCTATAGGGTGGAAAGAAACCTCCTACAGCAGATTGTTGAGCTGTGCCTACCACACCTGACACATCGAACAGGCCAAGGGGAACCCATCCCAGTGGATACCAATATATGTGTAGGTCTAGATATACTAGCCACAGGTACCTCCCAAAGCACAACTGGGGATATCATGGGGATCTCACAAGCATCTGCATCCAGGGTATTCCACCAATTCCTGGATGCCATGTCACCACATACCAGTGAGCACGTATATTTCCTCAACATACATGAGACACCCATCAGAAATGCACACACACCTGAACAACAATGCCATAATGAGGCACACTCACAGGCCAGACATATAATAGAGAGTGTGTTTTGGATGCTCAGGTCACAGTTCCAGTGTCTGGACACATCCGGTGAAGCCTTGCATTATTCACCAGCTACATGCACCCAAATTGTTATGGTATGTGCTATGCTACACAATATGATCCTGCGGAAACAGCTGCAGCAGGAACAGCATGGGGCAGGGCCACACAGCCCCCCACCAGTGCCAAGGCCTGTACAGGCACAGAGTGACTCAGAGGAGGAACAACCTGAGCCGGACCCAGTAGGCAGAAGGAGGCATGCCCAGTATGACCTGGCCTTGGCAAAGAGGCAATGCATAGCATATGCACTGACACAGTAGGGACCCAGGGAATGTCACCCTCTCTGTCTTGCACAGACAGTAAAAGGGATGCCAAACATGACATTACCTGTGCTCAGCCATGTATAGGGAGTGCACTATGTGCATCCGACATAGCCAGCCCTCCAGCACCATCCTCAGGTCTGGCACACCCTCAAGGTAAGTCAATCAACCTACTAATTGGCAGTTGTATTAGAATGTGTTGGTACCTGTAGCTATGGTATGGATGTGAGCATGCAAGGGAATTTGGTGGCCAAATGTTAAGGCAGCAGACAGTAGACGTCTATAGTGGCACCATGACATCTGTAGCACATACGGGGGTCACCATAGTAGCTAGTAGTACACAAGGTGGCATAACCCACTGCAGGTAATGGGCTGAGCATCATGTGTGTCCATACATCCCACACAAGTCTCAACCAGCTGGACAGGTGTAGACCGACACAAACAAATGCTGAACTATGGCCTCTGAATGTGCCCTATGGGTAACCCCTCCCACAACCCCACACAGACAGACTACAGCAGGCCAGGCAGTTGGATGTGGGTTTTGAAGGCTAGGAAGTCAGAAACTAATATGTTGGTAATTAAGGCTAAGATCTGTAGTACACCGGTATGTCTCTAGCCAGCACAATAGGTAGGTCTACACACTGAAATGGAGTGCCTGACATATCAGTACAGTACTAGTAAATGTGTACATGTGTCAGGTGTGCACCCCATCCAATGTACACATATACCAGCAGTCAGATGTGCCCCCTCCCCTCTCCTGCGTAGGAATGTAGATACAGTCGGGCGTCCCCTCCGCTATGCAGAAATGTAGCAACAGTCAATGCCACATGACCGATGGATACCCTGCGGGCACAGCATGTCACCTGTTAGTGTACAACACAAAGGTCAGCACCACATTACAGACTACCTAGACATGTAACACATGCGATACAGCTGGCCATACTGGCCATGCTCACACACTTGACAGTATGATGGCAATGTCAGTCGACAACATACTGAATGGTCATACTGGCCATGCTCACACACTTAAACACATGAAGGCCAGGTCTGCAAACACCAGTGCTCCGGACATATCTGATGGTACATTCCTATACTGCTGAATGACTGCGCTGTATGATATGTTTGTGTTACTGTCCATTGTCTATATATCTTCCATGGTGTATTGGTAATTCACATTAGCTGTGTGTGCAGGGTCCTGGTTCCAACCCTTGCAAAGGACGTTCATTTGCTTGCAGGACAGAAGATGCCCATTGGATACGGACAGAGTAAGGCACATTAAAGCAGTTTGGAGCAGTTGTGCATGGGTTTGCATGGTGTTAAGTACTGCTGATCTCTGGTTACAGCTTCTTAAACTCGGTTAGCCTCTACATTGCTTTACCAGTGCAATACTTGCATACTGGTCACCAATCATGCTTACAGCCACTCGCTCACGCACTTGCACATGCACCGACATTGTTGCTTGCATGTGTCACTCACACCCCTGGGTGGGAGCGATGACCACAATATTACCTTGTGATACCTATTACATCGGACTACATGACTACAGTATCGGGAATGGCTGCTCATTAGGCAACGGAATGGCATTTGACTGTACGGTATTGGCAGCCTGTCCAGTGAATTAATCCTTTTATTTGTGTGTTCCTCATACAATCTGCTCTCGTCTGGCTGATACATGTGTACTGATACTCTTCAGTACAGACAAGTATTTGGCTCTTGGGAGCCACATCCATCTGCCGAGTCATGCTAGCGCATACCTATTGTAGGTTTGCCACCTTGTAAATTGTCCAAGGTGGGGCTTTAGAGTTAACACCTGTCCCACTTTGCGGGGGACAGTCCCTCTTTAGGCAGTTGTATCCTGCAGAAATAATCAAGACATAGCAAATGTCCTGATTACAGGACAATATTATATTCTACGTTTCTTTAATAGTTACATGAAACAGTTATTTTATATATGACACTTCTATATGTTATGTGAAGTAGCATAAGCAATTAAAATGTTACTAGACTAACTTTTATTTGTGCAAATAAGTATAATTCTGTACTATGCGCAGCTGTAGGTATGTTTCGTCCTGGAAAGTCTGACATTTCTACAGAACATGTCCCACTTTGGCCATTTGGAAAGGTGGCAACCCTAAAGGACCTGTATGTAAAGATGTCAGAATTTGCAGGGCAACACATGCCCCCAGCCAGTAGAAAGGAGAGTACTTTACTGATTTGCCTCAATAAAAGAGTATTCTTGTAGCATTATAGTTGCTTATACTGTTTCTTATAACAGTTATGTGTTCCAGATACAAAATAATTGTTTTATGCAACTACTACATACAATTTAGGAATTCTTTGCCCTAAATCACAGGACATTTGCCATAAGTCCATTTATTTTGCAGGACACACCTGCCCAAAGGGTAGTGTCTCTCGCAAAGGTGGACAGGTGTTAACCTCAACCTATTATTCTATCATCTTTCTAGGTTAGTCGGCAGAATATGCACTTTCCGTCACTAGAAGACCTCTCATACAAATGAGGAAGAGTGATCACTGAATCAGGGACACTGCATAACACCCTCAGGGACACATTTCGATGTTTGGTGCTATTAACCTGACACATTGACAGTGCCAGAGCATATATATACATACACATTATTGTCTGAGGTACATGCTGTTTATGACTCTTACATGTTGTCATTATTCATTACATGTATTTCGCAACCTGTCCTAATATCACTAGTTCTAGGGGGGTTTAGTTGGGACTGTGTTAGATTATGATTCGTAATCATGGACGTCCATGGTAATTGGGGACAGGTCAATGATATGGTCCCTATGTGTTCCCACAATGATTTACGGACTATCCAGTAGATGTGCTCTTAAGGTTTGGGAGGTATGGGCATCTGCTATACCCACATTAGAATATTATGTAGATCCATGGGGCGGTAATAATACATCTCTGCCAGCCAACACCTACACACCTAAGCCCATAATCGCATACCCATAGTTCCGATATCTGACACTCCTTTACAGCACTCATCCTTACTGTGAGCGCAGGTGGGGTATGAACACACCCCTACACACTGCCCACT